>NW_024082005.1:0-44247 GCF_003009895.1 Hyaena hyaena | reverse complement strand
TGTGTAGCAACATGGATGGACCTTGAGGGTGTTATGCTGAGCGAAATAAGTCAGGCAGAGAAGGACAAATATCATATGTTTGCACGTATAGGAGGATCAGGAGGAACTTGACGGAGGAACAAGGTGGAGAAGAAGGGCGGAAATGGTGGGGGAAAGGGAGAGAGGCAAACCATGAGAGACTCTTGAATGCTGACAAAAACTGAGGACTGATGGATGTGGGGGGGAGGAGGGATGGGCATGGAGGAGGGCACTTGTGGGGATGAGCACTGGGTGTTATGTGGAAACTAATTTGACAATAAACTATTTGAGAAAAAAAAAAAAAAGAAAAATCCTTTGCTGGCTAACTGACTTTGCTGGCTTGGGAAAGTAAGCAGTCCTACTGAGAAAGTCCGAAGGAAGAAGAGCTGAGGGTGGCTTCTAAGAGCTAGTGCCTGCCTTTCACTAACAGGCAGCAAAAAGCTGGGGCTTTCAGTCCTGCTGAAGCAAGGAAATGAATTTTGCCATCCATCAAAGTGAGTTGGGTAGTGAATTCTTCCCCAGTCAGAAGGGGACCCCCCAAGTGGGATTGCAGTCCAGCCAATACCTTGAGGACAGCCTTGTGAGAACCTATGCAGCTGAACCAGGATACACTCTGGATCCACAGAAACCACGAGATGCATTTTAAAATAAAGCTACTCAGTTTCCATTAACTTGTTATATGTGTGGCACAGCAACAGAAACTATTATCTGCTTGTTATTCCCAGTGCAAATAAAGCTGATATAAACATTCACATACTAGTATGGGTTATTGACCTATATTTGTATATCTTTTGGGTAAACAAGAGTGGCATTGCTGAGTCATAAGGTACATTTAACTATTTGCCATGGTATGTAAACTGTTGATATAAGGTCAACTTTTCTGAAGTGGCTGTACTATTTTACATACTCCCCAACAGTGTATGAAAATGCCAGTTGCTCCACATTCACATCAGCAGTTAGAATAATCTGATATGTAAGCTTTTGGCTATTTGAATATAGATGTGTAATCCTTTTTTAAAAAAATTTTAATGTTTATTTCTGAGAGAGAGAGAGAGAGAGAGAGAGAGAGAGATACAGAATATGAAACAAGCTCCAGGCCCTGAGCTGGCTGTCAGCAAAGGGTCCAACATGGGGCTCGAACCCACGAACCGTGAGATCATGACCTGAGCCAAAGTTGGATGCCGAATGCTTAACCGACTGAGCCACCCAGGCGCCCCTATAGATGTGTAATCCTATCTCACTGTGGTTTCAGTTTGCACCTTCTCTAATGATGGTGAATGTGAACATTTTTCCTGTGTTTTTTTTTTCTTCATCCATTTTCTGTTCACCTATTTAAATTGTTCACCCATTTAAAAAACTGTTTTGACATTATTGAGTTGTGACAATTCTTTATAATGGATATAATTTTTTAGCAGGTGTGTTTTACAAATATTGTCTTTCAGTTTGAAGGTTGACTTCAGTTTCTTAACCGTGCTTTTCAAGTGACAAAGTTTTAGTTTTGAAATTGAGCTTATAATGTCCTTTTGTGAATCATGCTTTTGTTATCATATCTATGAATTCTTTGGCTAATCTAAGGATACAAATATTTTTTGTTTTCTTCTAGAAATTTTGTAGTTTGAAAGTTTCACTTTCAGGTCAATGATCCATTTTGAGTTAACATTTGTACAAAGTATGATGCATGTATTGAATTTTATTTTTTATATATAAATTTCAATTATTCCAGCAACATTTGTTGCAGAGGCTACTCATTTCCATTGAATAGTCTTGGACCTTTGTCAAATCAATCTTTCTCTCTCTCTCTCTTTCTTCTCTTCTCTCTCTCTCTCTCTCTCTCTCACATACACACACACACACACTTCTGTTTGTAGACTCTCCTGTTCTATTGGTCTAAATATACTTTTATCAATACCACACTGTTTTGATTATGATAAATATTTGATTATGATAAATATAAATAATACAAATGACTTTTTTGACTTCTTCAAAATAATTTTGACTATTCTAGCTCCTTTGCTTTTCTGTACACATTTCTGAATTATTTTGCTACTTTCTACAACAATATTTGCTAGAATTTTGATTGGGATTGCTTTGAGGTTATAGATAAATTTGGGAATAATTGACATTATTAATGATACTATGCGTTCTGATCCATGAACATAGTCTATCTATTCATTTACTTAACTCTACTTTTTTTTTCCCCTTCATCAGTGTTTTGAAGTTTTCAGAATACAAACCTTGCAAATACTTTGTTAGATTTATCCTTAAGCTATTTCATTTTGTTTAATTTTTTAATAGGTATTTTTTTTTAATTTCAGTTTCTAGTTATTGCCAGGAGAAATACAATTGAACTTTATGTATTGATCTCTTGAAACATTGCTTAATTTGCTTTTAATTTTAGTAGTTTATTTTGGAGATTCCTTGTGATTTTCTGTATAGATAATAGTAATGTACTAAGAGATAGCTTTATTTCATCTTTTCTATTCTGTATACCTTTCTTTTTCTTTTATTGCATTGTATAGAACCTCCAGTATGAACTGGAATAGGAGTGGTAAGGCAGAAATCATTGTCTTGTTTCCCATTTGAGGGAAAGAACATTCAGCCTTTCATAATTATTTTAGCTGTAGAGTTTTTGTAGATTACTTTTATAAGGTTGATTAAATTCCTTTTAATCCCTAGTTTGCTGAGATTTTTAAAAACATGAATAGATACTGAAATTTTTCAAAATATTTTTCCATCTACTAAAATGATCATGTGATTTTCTTCAGTCTGATATGAAAAATTATATTTATTGATTAAAAAACTAAAACCAGTCTTCCATTCTTCGGTTGAATCCCTCTTGGTCAGGATGTATTATTCTTTTATATATTCCTGGATTTGATTTAGTAATATTTCATTGAAGTCAATTTTTCTTTGATTTCACTTTCACTGCAGTCTATGCTCAAGCCTTTTTCTCATCTTTTAGGACTCTAACTTGAGCTTATTGTCTTACATATGTGTGAAACATCTTACAGGATATTTACTTATCACTCTCAGTAAGGAACTGAGTGCTATCCTCTTCTCTCTCAAGAAGAGGAAGGCCCTGACAGCCATGTTTGTATTATGACCCTGGCTATAACTGATTGAATCAAGAGTAGACACCTGACCTAAGCTGGACAAATAGTATGCTCTTTCCCTGGAATTTGGACTCAAGATTCAAAGACACCAGTTATTTTGTACTGATATCTAGAAGTAAAGATATGACTACTCAGGAGCAGACTACCGTTTTGGGATAGCCAAGTTCAACCATTGTAAGAACTAGAGAAAATACTCTGGTTCAGATAGAAGGGAGGAGACTATTAAAGTTAATGGTTACTTACTTTGGGATTCATGATTTATTCCTACTTTTCTCCTACACGGTATATTTCCTTTTTTGCTTGAGATAGTTCTGAGTCAGTTTTTGTACTTGGAATCAAAACTGCCTTGGGCAAGATGGCGCTGCATTGCTTTTGTACATCCTGTTCCTATGGCTGGGAATGTCACACTCTAAATGGTTTGCTATACTGATTCTTCTAGACACCGAGGCAGCTTCTGTTTGGGTTAACCTTATTGTGACTCCTGTCTCAGAAAGAGGCAGTATTTTATTGTAATACTTATTGTTTACTCCTTTTATCACACTTATAGTACTTGAGCTGGATTCTGAGCTCTATGGTTTTGGTTTTTAGTGTTTTGCATCCTTTAGGACTAGTGTTTGACCCATGCTTATGTGCTGGTAAATGTTTGGAATGAATAAATCAATCCAAACACTTGGTTTTTATAACCGTCCTAAGGGCCTTTATCCCTTCTCTTCAGAAGCAAGGTTTATAGAGGTAACATTTCCAGCTGCAGTATATGTCCTCTGTAAGAATGTTCCTTAGGTGTGGTTATACACTAGAACCATCTGGGGGACCTTTTAGAAAAATCCTGATACTTAGACATCTCCCTATACCAATGAGATCAGATTTATTATTTGGGGGGGAAGTACCCCAAATTGGGTTGTAAAAAGATCACCTGGTATGGGGAGGCTTATAAACAAATATAAACAATACTGATGTCTGGGTCACACTCTCATCAATGCTAAAGCAATTGGTGTAGGTTGTGGCTGGGTGGCAAGGGTTTCAAAAGCTCCCCAGGTGATTCCAATAGGCAGCCCTTCACAGTGGCCTCATTTTCTGGTCCACAGAACAATTCTTTAGGAGCTGAAACTCCATGGCAGTAACGGAAAGTTACACCTTCAACGCTGCATGGGAAGCAGGTGGGAGAATCTGCAATTCAGATAATATGACCTCATTTTGTAGGCCTTGGAACTTAGTACTAATTACATTTATCTGATGCAAAAATATCAGTTATACATCTGCCCCAAGATTTTCCTTTCACAAACTGTATCATAACCCTGATTATAGTTCTCATGGATCCATAGGTTGGTAAATATGAAGTGGGCCACAGATGCTAAAGGATGGTAACTAGGAAGTTGCTGACAGCAGCTCACGCCCCTTTCATTGTCTTGTCCTTGGTGATGACTTTGGTATGAAAAGTAGTGCCTTTACATCTTGTTGCTCCTCTGTTTTGACTTGAGGAATTAATGGTGTTTCTTTGCCTAACTCCTAGCAATTAATGATATTGACATTGGTGGCATACACTAATGCTGTTGTATTGTTATAAAACACAAAGTAAGGATAATAAATATTTAGGTTAGTAATCAAGAAAATAGCTTCTGATGAGTTTGATTTGCCTCCTTTTAGCTAGTTTTATGCATAGTTGCTTCCCAAAACTCCTCAGTGGGTTACAGCTGACAGAAAGGAACCAAAAATTATGACTACTTTAATAAGGTCTGGCAAAGCTGCAAACCAGGCAGAATGTGATGATAAAACAAACCCAGGGGGGGATCACTTTGTTCTCTGCATTCAGTCTGGGCTTCCCTTTGTAATTTGCCTCTTGAACACCTTAGAATCAGTTCTTTTTGTACTTAAACCTACTCTTGTGATTCAGCTGCGATGGTTTTACTATTTAGTCTCTCCTAATGGTTGGCCTTTCTGGACTCCATCCTGATCTGTCTCAGGTACTTGATTTTGCAATATCCAAAGACAACTTCCTAGTTGCTCTTGGGTAAATGTTTGCAAAGCAAGAACATAATTACTTAACACAGTATTTCAGGTTCAAATAACTAGAATATGCACTTGTTGCCTGGTACCTCCTCTACTACCTCTAACAGCCCACCCAAGTGATGGTCTTCTGGTCATGGAGTTTTACCTGCTAAATCTTAATGGCTTAACCAAACAAATGTTCACTACATGCTCAGGGTCCATGTTGATTGTTGGCTTGGAGCTCTTCTTTGTCTGCTCCTGGACCTAGGGTGATGGAGCAGCCACTGGCTACCATATTGCTGATAGCCATGGTAGAGGGGGAAATAATGCAGAAAATTTTGAGCCAGTTCTATTGTCACTTTTAACATTTCATTGGCCAAAGCATATTGTAAGATCATGCCTAATTCAAGGGGCCAGAGACATGTCATCCTCTCTCTGCCCAGAAAGAGAAATTGGGATATTTGGGGAGTATGCTAGATGTCTTATTTTGGGTATTATATAGTTTCATTCAGAACACTGAGTTATGCATAAATAATAGTTAAAAGGATAAAGATACACATTTATGAAAGTGGCAGTTTAAAATGAGGGACCATGATGCATCCTCAAAGATGACTTTAAGGTTAACTAGGGGAGTGTGCATGTGACCTTGGGGATAGAGACCTAAATACTGAGAGCATTACAAGTTTGTCTACATAATTAATGTTTACATTTAGAATCAAAGAATAATGCTATTGGACGCAACAAAAAAGATAACTTTGAAATCTTAATTAGGGCTCAAAGAGGAAAGATGTTCGCCCCCCCCCCCCCATCCCCTAGGGACACACAGACACAGAACTGGAAATAGATCCCAATTCTGATTCAGTGGTCTTTGTGTAGCATTATTTGGGTTAATTTATTGATTCTAAGGACAGTTTGGAAAAGTAGGTTCTCCTATTTTCCAGCTGTAACAGCTGTGGACTCAGAATATGTGAACTTTGAACAGATTTGTTTCCAACTGTTCTTTCAGATTGGATGGTGTCCTCATCCAAAGAGCACAATCTCTAATGGGGTTTAGAATTCATTGCTTACAGCTTCTGAGTGTTCATTTGTAGATGTTTTTTACCTCCATTTTGTTTAATGGATAAGTTAGGTTTGATCAACATTCTAGTAATGTCTTGTAAAAATATAGGTTTCGAGTACATAATCCGGCAGCTTGTGGGAAAATTATTTTCAGGGGAAATGAATTCACCCCAATCAGAAGATAGGATTAGTCAGGCTTGACCTGCTAAATTGAATCAGACAGTTATATAGCATCAGATGTTCCCAGCATTGACCTTTTTAATGAGAAATGGGTCTATAAGATCGGTTTTACTCCTCTGTAAAATATTTTATGAATTTGAACAGAGCTTTCCATCATTTAGACACATATCAGGATCTAGAGATGGGTTAGGCTGAGACTGAGTAAAATTAGCTTTTGATGGGTTGGCCAGGTGGAACATGACTAATTTGTTAACTTGCTGACCCTCTTTTTTCCTAAAGCCAAAATGCTCAAAAGACCAGACAGTAGTGAATACCTTTTATAAAGAGGAGAATAAGACCAAAGCAATCCAACAGAAGCTCTTTGGAAAAAATCTCATAAAGTATGCAGTCTCTCCTGCTGGGGTGGAAACAAAGCATCTGGGCCTCTTTGCTTTCATGTCACATCCACAACTCCTGTTCTTAAATGCAGCTTTGGGGCCTGACAACTGGAGTTGACTGGTTAAGTGGGTCTTAAGTTCCATCTTTAAAATCACCCAGCTGTTCTCTTTTCTCCAAAATAAAACCATCCCAGCTGGTAGGTGGGAGTTTCCCCACTGTGACCAGGAAGCTGAGGCCTGGAGACAGGTGTGGGTGGGAAAAGTAGAGGGGGGAGAAGGGAGCAGGACAGGGAGGCAGGGGCTACATTTCCCAGAATCAAATTTCTGGTCTACTGAGGCACTATGGGTGGGGTTGTCCATAGCAAGAGGACTTACTTCTTGTTGTGCTCTGCACGTCAGTTGGAGTGGAGGGGCAAGGTATAATGGAATCATTGAATCTTAGGCTGGAGGAGGTCCTGCAAACTATGTCTAATTATTTTAGAGATGATGAGGCTGAGGTTCACAGGCAGATGTGCTTGGCCCATGGATACACAGCTAATTGGAGTCCAACTATTCCACCTCCACTGAGAGCTCATCTTTTTCTAACTCCCAAGGCCACATGGGACAGATGCGTGTGATCTAGATCTTGGCATAAACACCCTGCAATATCCTTGCAGTATAATATACTACATAGTATGCTAATATAAGCAACGTGGTAAGGACTTTTGTGTTTAAATATTATTTATCTGCATACTGAAAATGCTGAATTAAGCGCAAAAGCTTAGTACGTCGAAAACTCATGCTCATGGCCCTGAAGGCAGGGGAGGAGGGAGGAGTTGGATGTGCTCTGGTCCTTTCCCTAACATGGCTGCTTCCAAATCAGAGGCAGAACACTGAAGTTCTGCTGTGGAATTTATGTTCTTTCCCTCCCTCAAAACAGGGTCCTTCCCTGACTGCCCATCTTTGGGATCTTCTTTTCTCAGGTGCGTAGTCCCAATGTGTTCCCTTTGCATATACCTCCATACTGCCCTTATCCAAGACCTTCATAAAGAAGTGTATTTCTCTTCGAAGCAGTGCCAGTATAACTATTTCTAATAACCAGTGTTAAAAGTGAGGGCTAGAGAAGATGTGACTGCTCTGCCTTGTCTACTCCTTTTCACGGTGACAGGTGACATAGCAGCTACCTTCATGGTCTAAGCCAAAAACTGACAATGACAGTGACTGAGGATTGCATCCTGAGGTCTCCTGTATAGATTCTGGGCGTCCCCCCTGCTCTCTATAATGAACATGAAGGCTGGAGCCAGGAAACCTGGATTTTATTCCTTGTTCGGCCACAACTGTGTGGTCTTGGGTGAGAACTTCTATCTCTGACTTGATTTCCTCCTCTTTGAAAGATCGTTCCCCCCACACCCGCCGTGTGACTGCAAAGTTGTTAATAGGGTGTAATAAAATAATGTGTGAAAGCACTAAGTGTAAAGAATAACATCCAGAGTATCTACTCTGATGAAGGTTGGCAAGACAGCAAGACTCCCCATGGGATGACCTGCAGATGCTGAGTGGGAGAGATCACAGAGTAAACTTTGTTGTGACGTGGTGGTTTTCCCCGGGTCCGTTTTTAGGCAGGGCACGCCTCCAGAGTCTAAAGCATGGGTTGGAGAGGAACTAGGCAAGAAGATTGGTCAACGTTGAAATCCTTTTATTCCTCTTACCTCCCCCTTTTCTTCTCGTTTGTCCTGACCTCTGTCTCATGTTCCCTCTTCATCGATCATTTCCAGTTCAAGTTGCCCAGAGGGTCTTGTAAACAAACCTCAGATGAATGTGCACCTCTATCCCTGCACACGTGCTGGGACAAGGCAGTGCATCACTGGGCAGGGGACAGAATGTGGTAAATGCGGCACGCTATGCTCCGGAGTCATGTCTCCTCTCTGTGTCTCATGTCCACTGCCCTCTTCTCATCCCAGCAGATGAACTGGGGCCGCGAGCTAGCTGTGTATTTGGCTCAAGCCTGTGTTTGTCTGGATGCTGCAACTATGATGGTGTGTCTGAATCTCCCTTTAACAAGCTTGACTCATGCATGGTTTCTGCTATCAGAGCATTTTCAGACCAAAGCAATAAAAAAAAATGCCAGAGTCTAAAAAGGCTATTTTGGGGACGCTGCTATTCACTTTTGGCCTCAGGCCACATAAATATTGTTGTAGAATTGAAGTTTAAGTTAGAATATAGTCCCCTGGCATTTGAAGAAGGAAAGCTATCCATAGGTAAAAGAATCACAACTACTCATGATGTTTGGATGAAGAACATCAAAGCAAGGGCATCTGGGACTCTCTAGGACCTTTGTGGAATAACTGTTTTTAGGTGGATTCTTGAGCAGAAGGAATCATGGCTTTTGCTTCTGATGGGCAGACTTGGGCTGTAGGCAGGCTTCATTCTGCAGCCTTCTTTCCTCCCAAACTTGAACTTCTGTTACAATACAGTTTTGCCCAGGGATCACCTAGTCAAACCAGAAGAAATCTAAAAACAAAATAGGCCCCCCCAAAGAGCCAAAATTTAACTTTATAGTTCAACCTAGAATTACTAAGCTATTAGTTTATTCACTTGTGCAGTTATTCTTTGCTCAGAACATATTTGAGTCTTAAGATGTGCAAGATACAGCATAAGTGAGCCAATGCCTCTTGTCCCTGGTCTCACATAGAGTGCAGCACAAGGGGAAACTCCTATTTAGTCCAGGGGACACCCAAATGTGAATCTACACCTCAACATCTCAGGCAAGATTCCCCTGGTATCAGTGGTAGGAAGCACATTTGAAATATTGTGTGTCACATTCAAATATTATTGCTGAAAGGTCTGGAACCTGGAAGGAGGATCGCTGAATCCAAGCTAACCGCTAAACTGCTTACAACTAGTTTATCTAGGTATAGTGTATATTACAAGAGTGTAAATCCTGGGGTCTTGACTCACTCTGCAAAGTATGGGTTTAGTACTTAAATGTCTATTTACTTTTGAGAGAGAGTGAGCAGGGGAAGGGCAGAGAGAAAGAGGAGAGAGAGAATCTCAAGCAGTCTCCACACAGTAGATCTCCTGATGCAGGACTTGAACTCAAACTGTGAGAGCACGACCTGAGCTGAAACCAAGAGTCTGACACTTAGTCAACCAAGCCATCCAGGTACCCCAGGTTTAGTGCCCTTTAACTGAAGGGGTAGGATTTGGGTGGCTGGAGACTGTTCTCAGTGGAAGAGCTTTTCAAGAGGGAGAGAAGTGTGGTAGTTGACCCTAGGTAATGTGTATAACCGGCTTTGCACACGAAGCAGAAAGCAGATGGCTCTGAGGAGTCCTGTCCAATGATGCTCTGAACTGGTTACAAGTCTGATTACAAAGAACAAACCACTCTGCTTACAAGGATGACTCCTGTGGCTACAGTTTCCCCAGCCTCAGTCATGGTCTGGGCAAAAGTGCCACTGAATCACCTATCACTCAGGGAAAGTCTGCCCAAGTCATCTGACTCATGGGTATTTCTAGTCACCTACATTTCCCGGAATTCTAAAAGCATCAGCAGTCTGGAGACAAATCAAGCTGTAATAAGTCTTTGAGCAGAAACAGGCAAGCTACACTAGACACAGAAGCCTTTGTGCCAGGGGTCATCAGTTACTTTTTCTACTGTGTTAGGGAAACTACTGCTTCTTCACGTTCTAGCTCTGGGAGCAGCATGCCTGCGCTCTGCACTGCCTGCTGCGGGATTGGTGAGGACGAGCCGCTTCCCAGGCCCTGTTCCATGCCACACTATGGGTCTGTGAGGCCCTCATGATGGCTGACTTCTAGATTCTCAAGTGGGGACTCCTAGACTTGCCTTGGATGGCATTATGTTGTGTAGGGCAAGAGGCTTCTTACCATGTGTTTCTTAGCCTGTCACTTTACACAGTGAAATTATACTCAGGGATGATCAGGGTAAGTTCTACATATGAAAAAAGTCACAGAGAGGGATGCTTCTCTCGCTGCTTTGGAAAGTAGAGAGACACTGATTATCAGCATATGCACTGGCTTCACATGGTTGAGCTCAGTGAATAAAGAACTACCCATGTTGTCAGGCCCAGAGCAGTTCCCCAGATAGCTGAGTCCTGGGGATAGAAGTCTGTGCTGGCTACAGACGTCCCATCTGGCCTCTGGAGCAGTTACAACAGCATCGCTTATAAGTTATGCTTAATAGGATATGGCAAGAAAGGGTCTCTGCCAGTCAGAGCCCTGGGTGCAGTCGGGCACCATACCCTAAGGCCATGCCTCTGACTACACACGTGTCTGCAGAGCTCTTGCTCTGGGAAGTTACTGCAGAAACCCAGACAGCTGCTCAGTGTGATCCGACTAGTTTTATGGGACTGGAAGCAGAAGATGGTTTTACAGACCAGTGAATAAGCAGTGTGACTATCCCAGTACAGAACTCCAATAGCAGCCAGCCTAGCCTCACTCCAGAGCCAGGGGGGCCGAGGTGTTCTTGAGTGAAGCAGCAAAGCACTGGTTAGAGTCACCATACTGAGGTGCCATAGGCCATGTCTGACTTTGATGTCTACTCTCATAGGCACTCATTTCAATTTGGGAAACATTTATTCAGGACCAGCTATGTCCTAAGAACTCTACTGGCATGACCTATAGGGCATATTTTCTGAAAACAGGAGTCTGTGTTCCACTGTTTCCCTGCTTCAACTTTCAAAAGGCCATATTTTGAGAAAATTTTCTCACTAGACAATCTAATGCAGTCTGGACACTGACATAGGCTCTGTCTTCCTTTGTCTGTTTTTCCTTACTAGTTTCTGTGTGTGTTTACTGCCCGACTGAAACTTTGACCACAAAATTTGCCTCGTCTTAGTATTTATAAACGGATTCATGTTGACTCCCTTGATTTCATTGCCTTCCCTAAATTTTTGCTTAGGTCATTATTTCAAATAATAGAGGTAAAAATATTTCTGACAGGAACATAGACTAGACATGTGCTATTAAATATTGCTTCACATACTTCAGTCATTTTTAAAAAGGGATTAAACATTCCATGTACCTAAAGTTTCAACTACAACTTACCTTGAAAAGTGACTTGTAATTTATAGGAGATAGCAGAGGGACACTTTGCCTCCTGGCTGGAAGCAAGAAGTTTTTATTTTTGTTACTTTGTTTATTTGTTTATTTTATTTATTTATTGCTAATCTGCAGATTCTTGATTGTGTTCTCAGGGAATACCTCCTTTGTTGTCCTTTGGTGGCCATTCTCTGAGAAGCACAAAGAAAAGGATTCCACTTCTTTAAGAAAAAAAGAATTCATTTTTAAACAATGTTTCACTTCCAATAAGGTGATGCCTGAGGGCAGAGGAGTAGTTGAAAAGTCAGTTCCTAGCCAATTTTAGTAAAAAATATTTATTTATTGAATGTTTACTATGTGCTAGTCACTGTTCTAAGAGTTTAATATGCAGTCCTTCATTTACTCTACATAGTATCTTTTTGAGAACCATAAAGTATTAACCTCATTGTATAAATGGAGAGGTGGAAGAGTATAGATGTTATTTTCCCAAAGCCCCACACCTAAGGAATGGTGGGTTGGGATTCCTTCCAGGTAGTCTGACAACGGAAGTTACACTATTAAGTAGATATTTCTGTGAGTCCCTGAATGTAGGCATATAGGCAGGTGTGTACACAATGGTGCGATTTGATGGTCTCACTGAAGGTCACCTGCCCATAATGTTCTCTCTCTTTCTCTGTCTTTTTTTTTTAACAAGTGTCATGATGGCTCAAATACCATTGCATTGGTCCTAGAGTTCCCATAATGAAAAATCAAAATCTTGGTGGCTTAAAACTTAAAAAAAACTTAAAACTTAAAACTACATGACATTTATTCTCTTCTAGTTCTGGATAGTAGAAGTCTGAAGTCAAGATATTAACAGAGCCATCCTTCCTCTGAAGCCTCTAGAGTCCTCTTTACCTCTTCTACCTGCTCATGGCCCTTGGTGTTCTTTGACTTTTAGTAGCATAACTCAATCTCTGCCTCCATCTTCACATGACCATCTTTTCTGTGCCCTCTCCTCTTCTTCAATGACATTAGTCATTGGATTTAAGGCTCACCCTAAATCTATGATGATTTTGTCTCATGATCCTTAACTGATTATGTCTGCAAAAACCCTATTTCCAAATGAGGTTATGGGACACTACACTCACCGCTTCAGATTTAGAATCGTATAGTCCACACTCCTCTTTTAACAGTCGAATTCTCCTAGGAAAGACTTGTGGGTATGTTCTGGGGTTGCTTATTCTGGACAGTGGAACCCAGAAATCCTGGAAGAAGGCAGGAAATAAAGATGAGACATGGAAAGACCAGATGGGAGGGAAAGAATTGAACACAAATTTTAATTAATTTGTAGTTTGCATAAAGGGTTTTGCTGAGAGTATAGTCCCTTGAGAAGCTTTTACAGAAGGGGATAGAAGAGGCAGTTAACCACCCAGTGAAGATCTCCATCTACCAGTTTGCTAACATGAGCTCTAAATTGCACTGGGGCCTGCATAATTTTTTGAAACAGTATTCAGAAGTACAGATTGTAAATCTCACTTGCAACAATAAAAACAATTTCTAATTGCATAGAAAGCAAACTGCCACCAGCAAAGCATTTCACAGTCGTCAAGTCCAACGCCCCCTCATTTTATGGAAAGTGTAAATTGTCTCTCAGTTACTTTGAAACCCAAAAATGTCAATTTTGTGGAATCCATCTGGCCCTCCTCATGAATATAATTTGGAGCATTTTAGGAAAAGCACTGCTGAATGACTAAGAGAGGATAACACTGAACATGAGACTATAACTATTTCCCACCGAGATCTCAGTGACCGTAGGCCAGTCTTTTATGTCTCATTGCCTCAGTCTCTCCATGAGCCAATTTACCTCCTAGGGATCCTGTGAGTATTACAGTATGCATTTAGACAAAAGCAAGCAACCTCAATGCCAAGAATGTGTAGAGAACTCTGTGTAATGGTGTGCCTCTAAGTGCATATGTATGTAGTGATGCGAGGGGTTATCTTTCTAAACAGGCAGAGATTTGTAAATATTTAAGAAGCAGGCATGGTGTACCAGTATCATTCCAATGCCCTCATTGCCATCGTCTGTAAGAAGAGCCTCTAGGGGCGGCTGGGTGGCTCCGTTGGTTAAGCATCTGACTTTAGCTCAGGTCACGATCTTGCGGTTCGTGGGTTTGAGCCCCACGTCGGGCTCTGTGCTGATGGCTCAGAGCCTGGAGCTTGCTTTGGATTGTGTTGCCCTGTCTCTCTCTGTCCCTCCCCTGCTCATGCTCTGTCTCTGTCTCTCACAAATAAATAAACGTTAACAAATTCATAAAAGAAGAGCCTCCAGAGCTAGCACTTAAGTGTTAAACTGAAAAAGTATCGCACCTTTTTTTTACTAGGGTTACCAATGTCTCCATTTAAAATTGATGAAGATGATACATAGTTAAATGACTTGCCCAAGGTCAGTGGTTGCTTTATGCAAGTTATATTAGGATGGAAAGACTGGTATTAAGTTCATTCATCCAGGATTCATTCTAGTGTTTTACCTTCAAAATGAATCCCAAGGCCAATCGCTTCCCATCGTCTCCACTACTACTGGCCTATTCCAAAACTTCATTCTTTTTGCTTGCATTTTGCAGATTCCTTCTAGTTGTTCACACTTTCATATTTTTCTCCTCTGATCTCTATACAGCATTTTGAGTGATCTCTTTAAACTGTTAGGTTTCTATGCTCAGAGCCTTCAGTGGCTTTTCACCTCCCCCAGAGCAAAAGCCAAGGTCTGTTACATGGTTTGCAACGCCTTACACACTCTGATCTACTCTCCTACCTTTCTCCTCCTTGTTCAGTCCAGCCACACTGATCTTCTTTCCATTCTTTGAAAGTGCCAAAAATGTTCTCATCTTGGGATCTTTGTGTTTCCCAGTTTCCTATTTCCTTTACCTACTATCTTTTTTTTTTTTTTTCAGGGGTTGGGAGTGGGTAGCCTCAAGTTCTACTCTGTCATTCCCTAAAGGTCTCAGATTTTCCATCACCACCCTTTACAAAATCGTGCCCCTCATACTGTTAGTACTCACTTCCGTTACCTGGAATCTTTGTTATCTATGGCATTTAGTCCCTCAGGACATAATGCATATTTATTTTTTTCATTGCCTGTCTTTTCACAAGAATATAAGCTTCATTAGAATTGTTTTAGTCTAGGAACTGTTTTTACACCTCTGTCCCCAGTGCCTAAGAAAGTGCCCCCTTTGTAATGGGAACTCCATAATTTATTAACTGAATGACCCCCCATTTGCTCATACCTAGTAGGAAATGTCATACCTCTGCATTACTTTCCTTAGCGTTCTGAGGATTGAGGGTCACATGAGATCCTGAAAATGAAGTGCTGTATCAACTTTCAAGTACTATAGACAAATGTGGGATGTGTTACTACCTTTAGTCTGTGGTCTAAGGTAAGTCAAGATTAGAATTTGACCTTAAATTCAAGAGAGTTGGTGGTATTCCTCCATACAACTTTGGAATACACTTTATAGTATGAACTAATTTAAAGTATTAGAATCTGTGGATTTCAAAACAATTTAAAAGTAGTAATACAGTATAAGAACTTAGTTGATATTTAAATTTGCTTAAGTATATTCCTGACATTCACTTTCTACTTGAATGTTCCAAATGGCTAGGAAAGTCATTCAGCTCTCCTTTAAAGAAATCCCTTCTGGGGATGGATATTTTAGTTGCTAGAACATTCTTATTTGGGATAAGCTGGTATGTGCTTTCTTGTGATATCCATACAGTGTCTCCCCCCACCTCCATCTCTGGAATCCATGTTGAAATCTTCTATGCTGGCCCTCCAAGATTTCTCACTCAGCTGTCTTTATTGGTTCAGCTTGCTTAGGACCTACCTCTTCTCCCACCCAGGACACTAGAAATCTGGTGACTGCTGCTCTCTGAATATACCAGACCATTCTGACAAGAATGGCAATGATAATTTAAGCTAAAGTTTGGGAAAACATATGCCAGCTGCTTCCCACCAGGGCTCCCATTAGCTTGTCATTTTCTTGTGCTACTTTACTGCTTCCATGACAGGGACATGCCAGCTATCAAACATTTCCTCCAGGTCCCCATTTTTGTCTCTCCTCAAGTGCTCCCTGTTGTAACCACTTATTTTCTTCTTCATTCTGATGCTCTTCCAACTCTCCTTCCCTTATCTGCAGGAGGGGAAATTGTTGTTCACCTCCTGCCAAAGTGGTTGGATCCCCCATTGATTTTTTCCTAGCTCTGCCACTGACTGGCTGTGTGACCTTGAACAAGTCATGTCTTCTTTCAATAACTAGCTATTCTCTCAGATTTTTTCTTGACCTGAATGGTGGAACTTAAAATTTGGAGTCAGTCCTAGTTCTAAAAATTAGGATGGAAAAAATATTTAAACTCAAAACTGGTTAAGAACTTAACTAAATACTTTTTGAGCACTCATCAAAGGCCATATATGATTGTAGATACTAATATGGGCACAGAACAATCCTGGATCTATTTTCAAACCAAGTAATCTTTATAGAGAAAAAGATAACACATGTATAAAACATGAAACTCATTAATTTTGGAATTAAATGCTGCTTGGGTGGATCAGAGAAGGAAAAGTGGTAGGAAACTCTTATTTATATTGAAAATTTGAATTCTGTGTTGCTTCTTTATGACTATGCTGATGAAGCACATAGAATTTAGAATCAGATTGTCTGGTTCTGAAACTTAGCCCCCTTTTCACTAGATAGGACACATCATTTAATCTCTCTGTACCTCATTTTATTTGAAGATAGTTATAAGTCTACTTTACATATTTGGTGTGGGGATAAATGAGATAAAATGTGGAAAAAGGCAAGGAGCCTGTGTGTATTCATTAAATAGATATTTTTACTACTCTTGGTGTCCTTAATTCCATTGTCTAATACAGAGTCTGTTGTATTTTCTTTGGTGTTCGCTCTCCTTCTCTACTAGTATTTCTGATGTTCTATACAATCTTCACTGTCTGAATGCCTTAAATGTCTATATTTTCATAATATGACAAGGGTGAGTACTTGATTTGAGATTTTGAAAGACTTGTAAAGTGATGGAGTCATGGACTTGGGATGGAAGTGTAAATCCATGCATGGGATTGTAGCTTAAGTTGGTTTAAATAGTATAAATAGAAAAAAAAATCACGTCCTTATAAATAATGGCATTGTTCCTTTTGTTTGTTTAAATGCCTTTGTATTAATCAACAACAGTAGGAACTTGTTTTGTCTCATGTACAGAATTTGAGTTGGCTAAGTCCTGGATCTTTAGTTGAGGAGTAAAGGATTTTTCTCCTTTTATGACTACAAAAATACTACCAAAGAACGTAAGAGAAATACCTTAATGCTAGTTGCCTGTCACTCAAGGTCCTGAGTATATAACTTTTCCCAAAGAAAGGAAAAGGTAACAACAAAATTCAAATTTAGACACACACAACGCTTTTCTGGTCAGTGATGTATACACTAGAAGTATTCTGTTTTCTTGCCACTGATCTTTTGTGCTTGAATATATACTACCTTCACCCAGCATCCTACCTCTCTTTTTCTCAGAATGAGGGGGAAAAAGTAACATTGTTCAGTCTCCTTCACATGTGTACAGTTACATTAAGTTGGTGTATTACAACAGTGTAAAAACCTCCTTGATAAAAAATCCACATTTCCACTCATGAAGACTTGGTGGGTGGGGAGGGGGGGGCATATTTTCCATGTACTCCTAAGATAATGTCAGTAATACAGGCAGACTGTAGCCTTCAGCACCAAGGAGAGCTCCCAGGGAGTGAGATACAGTGAAACAAAGCATTATTCCTATCGTGAGCAGTATAGATCTGTTCTATTGGAACCTGCTACTTGGGGGGGGATGTATTCACTCTTGTTCACCGAATATTTCCCAAGTGCCTACTAACTGCTAGACATAATGCTAAACCCTATGGTCATAGCAGTGAACTATGTGGCATGTACCATCTTGTCCCATGAAGCTCTAGATCTCAAAGGACTAGCACTTTGAAACTGGTCCATAATCTTTTAGGGTCAGGTGTCAAACAGTCCCTTAAAAGTAGAGTCATTTCAGTACTTAACAGATCTTCATTTGAAGTCTTGTAGAAAAGATTTCCATATCTTTTGGCCATGTATCAATATAACCATTAAGTCTTTAATATGTTCAGACAGCTATGATGATGAATGTGAGGAAAAGTGAAGTAATAAAAACCCAGCTAGAGGCTACTTACTGTACAGTGTCATTTACACCATATTGCATTGATCCAAGAAGATCAAAATTCTGCTAGAATCAAAAGGAGGAGGTCAAAGACCTTATATCTTGATGATGTGATCTTGCATGGACAGATCACATTGTAAAAGAGCATATTTCATGAGGTATATTGTGACCATATCATGAAAATATATACACTTCCGTTCCATTTTATCCTTCTGTGACATGTCCTAATATATTTTATTTTACATAAGGTAAAGCTGAAGTTGAGGCTACTTAATCATTTTACTTTCATATAAGGAACTTGACAGGGAAGAGGAAACATCTTGCATATGGGACAGATTCACAGGGATTTTGTATTGGTTACTAATGCTAATAATACTGGGATGCAAAAACTCCTTAAATACTTATTGTGTAAAAGAATGAATAAATTATTGAATGACTGAATTGAGGTTCTTGGGTCTTCCCAGGTGTTGTAGAAATATTTAAAATATGGTTTTAATATTTAATGACAATAGTTTTTTAAATCCTATGGTTTGGTTTTTGCACTGACAAATTCATATGTGTGTAGTAGAGTTAAGACCACTGGGCACTGGAGCTGTCCTGTTTCAGCTTAGGAAAGGCATTTTTGTGATATGGTGGCTAGACTGTTGATGTCTTTAAATGGGAAGTATGTACACCACAGAAACTGACAAGTACTGCAAATACAAATATGTTTTGATTTGGTGCTAGTTTACTTGAATACCACTGGACCATGAGGGGTAAGATTTTTTGCCTTACTTGAGTGACATGACTACCACAACTTTATAGGAGCACAAATGGGAAAATATAACTGTATATAGAGAAGAACTACAAATGAGGCAGTCGTAAATTGGCTGTTAGTGCTTGAATGTTAATGTGTTGTATTCTTTGGCTCAATGATGTGCTTGAGTTTGCATATAAGTTACTTACAGTTGTGATTAAGTTGGAAAGATAAACAATAAACGAGTAGCTATGTCCTGAAAGTTTTAAGAAAGATTGAATATCCCTAGAGGGAAATAGAAGGATGTCAACTCAAGATGGTGTTGACATTTTGTGAAATCATCTAGACACCCTGAAGGAAGATGAAATGTTTCAGTATTTTATCTGGGTTAAATCTAATATACATTTCTTAAGCTTGGCATACAGTCAGCATTCTTGCGGGGCAGGCCAATACCAAGTGAGCATGAGCAATATTTTGTTCGGGATATCAGGATACATTAAAATATCTTGTAGATACACAGTTAATGTAGTAGTCTAAAAGGTCAAAGAATGCATCATTCATGAATTACTTGTATTCTGCTATTGAAGTTGAACACATTGTGGTTTATTTAAAGGGACTATAACGAATGCAAGTTTCAGTCTTCCTCTAAGTTATCTTTCGGTTCTGAAGCAGATTATACATTTTCAAGAAATCTACGTAAGTGTAAATGATCACTAATTTTAAAACAACTTAAACAAATAAGTTGGATATTAGGCTGTTGAATAGACTGAATATCCAGAAGCTGTTATAAAGGATGGAATTCTAAACCATTTTAACAAGTATATTTAGATCTCTATGAAGAGAAATGACTGATTTCTCTTCAGTCATTTAACATTTTTGCATATTAAATCTGAACATCATTGGTTTTGAATCTTAGCAGTGAATGTATATATTTCTCGAGGATACACATTTCGCGGTACATTATCAATAGTGTGCACTGTGCAGGATGTGGGGGGTAGCTTCCTGGCCTAAATGGGACTGAACAACATTTTGAATTCAAGATACTTCTTGGAAGGACCAGTCCAGTTTTTCATAATTGCTTCCTTGTGTACCCCACTAGAATAGTCTCAACAGTTGTTAATATCAGCAGTTAATATTTTATCATTCTCTCCTCTTTCCCCCATTTCCCTCTCTTCTTCACTCACCTACCTTTTATCCTTTTGCTGAACCATTTAAAAATATATTGCAGACCTTATGATACTTATCCCTAATTATACAGGCTACATGGCCTAAAAATAGAAACATTACCCTAACTAACTATATTACTATTATCACTCCTTAGGAAAATTAAAAATATTTCAACATCCTCTAATATCTAGTTCATATTCAGACTGCCCCAATTGTCTCACTTAAAGAATGTGTAATAGATTTCTTTAATAAATAAAATCTGATCAAGGCTTACAGATCATGTGCCCTTGTTGAATATTATAGTTGAGAAAACAGGCTCAAAAAATTAAGGTCACATAGGCAATCATGTGTTGTGCTTACATTAAATTCAGGACTGACTGGTGCCAAGGCCCTTGTTCACTTGATTGTGTTGTATAAGATTTCTAGTGATTACAATAGAGTGAGTGGCTAACTCTACCTGGATATCACATCTTAGGGAGTTATACTTTTAGGGCAATAGATGTGTTGGGCAAAGAGAATTAGGTGGCCATAATCTCCATTATCTCAGATGGTATAGGCTAGAGATTTAGTCATGTTGAAGCAAAACAGGAAGAGGATCAAAACAAAACAAACAAACAAACAAAAAAACCTAGGTGAAAATTCACAGTTAGCTTAAGTTTTTTTTGAGACCTGAGTATTTCTTACTTGGGAGACACTTGTTTGTGTCTGACTCATCAGTGGTGTCACACTGGATAATTTGGGGCATTCATCATCTTGTGATGAATTTGTTTTAATACCACTGGGCCCTAGGTATTTTCTCTTTCTTCAAAATTTGAGAGCCCTATAGCATACTTTCTAAATTATGAATAATTAAGCTATTTCTGAGTCATACCATCACTTCAGATGTTCTTGTTGTAGTTACTTCATTTAAAAGAGAGAGGTGTCTTCTCAGTGATGTAAACTTTGTCTAGTTGGCAGTCCTTGGTCAGACACCACCAGCCAAAAGTGGCCTGGTATCTCACATCCATCTTAGAGCAGCTTAAAGTCCCCTGGTAAGGCCATGTTCCTACCTACAACTTTCTGAAGCATATAAGTTAATTTCCTCTGGAATTAAGCCTGCTATCAAGTCATCGCTAAATATTCTTCTCTCGGTGTATAGTCTCAAACTCCCTGTACAAGGTAATCTTGATTCCTGAAACTGTCTATGAAAAACAATGGTTTTTCATTATTGGTACCTAAGGGACATGAACTTACTAGGGCTACTTCAGCACAATACCTTCATATCACAGGTTTGTGATATTTAACACTCTGATTTTTAAGCTCAGGCATCCTCCCTGATGATTGTATGAAGATTCAGAAATCTCTCAATCTGAAGAGATGCTTTAAGGGAAAACAGAACTTGGGTATTCTCCCTCCTTTGTGAATTGAGAACTTAGTCTTTTCATCATGAGGGTGATGGGATGGTAGTTTGCTTTACTTATCAATATTACAGACTCAAGTGAGAAAAAATTTTTATTAGTTATATTACAAAAATTAATAGTATTTAATTTTAGGCCTTCTTAAACCAGCATATCACCCCAGGAAACTGCAGAAGTAAAATCATGCCATATTTAATAAATAATGGATTTCTAAAATATTATCTTCACATATTAGAAACAAATATTAGTTGGTATAATAGAGATCCATGGTAATTTTGACTCCATAAGTGTATACATATCTAAACCGCTTGGCAATCCCATTGGCCCATGTTAAAAAGAGCTGTCAGCATTTAGATAATTGCAGTGACGAAGGAGTTAACTGAACCGGAAGCCGACGAAGTGAGATGCTGGCAGCAGATGGTGTTGTCAAATAGAGGTATAATTGCATTTAAAAAAATCCCTTCAAAATAGTTTCTCAAGCTTTAGGTAACTTAGATGACATTTAACAGGCTCTGGAAATCACTTAAATGGGTACAGAAATAAAAGAATTACAGAGGAAAATGTCACCATCTGAATTTGTCTTGAGTTTTATTGAGTCGAGACATCTGAGGCTCTTGTTAATACTTAGCAACTATTTACAACCCACGGAATAAAGCATGTCATTGTTGCATTGTTTAGCTCATTTGTGGGGAAGGCTTTTTTGTGGCAGTCTAGAGAATTAATGGATTCAGTGCTCTAAAATATGAAGTCTGTGGGAAAAGAAAAAGTATAAATTATCTTAAATTCATATACAGAAAAATTCACTGGAGCTTTTAGAGAAAGGTAATTAATGCAATTGAGAACTATAGGAAAAGTAGCTCTTTTTTTCATTTTGTAGTTTGTCACTATTATTGAATATGGTACAGCAAGAATTAAATGTAAAGTGCTTTCATAACATTTAGAAGCATTGCAGATATTGATGGGGAATCTAAGAATTTTTGTTGGGGGATGTAGGTATATGAACATTGAAAAAGTAGACTCATGAAAAAATTCAGACTAGGACAAAGGTACAATTGCTAAATGTTAACATGTTTTTACAGGTAAGTAAAGGGAAGCCCAAAATGAACCAGCGCTAAAACTTTTATCTGGCCTCAAGAATGTAAACCTTTTGCAGTTATTCAAAATTTAATAGATTTCAAGGCCAAGTATGTCTATATAAACCGGTTCTCTTGCTACAAACCTGAGTGTAAGCAGAGCCCAGCATGAAACATCCTAGGGAGGAAAAAGATGGTACTGACTGAGGGGATGGGTTTGGGGTCAAGTCCTGATGCTCTGTTCCTTAGTAACGTAAATGGAGTTACTTATCTGGCTTTGTTTGGTCCAATGTACAGTTATTACCAGGACCCCAGAGCTTCCTTGCAATGGTAGAATTATTAAATGCTGAAGAGGGCATGGTTTTAATCTCTAAGCTCTTAGAACCATCTTTTGGGTTCTACAATTGTGTCTTGCTACAGTTCTATACATCATTTTAACTTGCCATAAATATATACTTTTTAAAAAATATTTATTTCAGAGAGAGAGAGACAAAGCATTAGCAGAGGAGGGGCAGATAGAGAGGGAGATACAGAAGCTGTAGAAGGCACCAGGCTCTGAGCTGTCAGCACAGAGCCAGATGTGGGGCTCAAACCCACGAAGTGTGAGATCATGAACTGAGCTGAAGTCACTTATTTGACTGAGCCATCCAGGCACCCCAGTATATACTTTTTAACATTACTGATCTGTGAGATCATAAGCAGCAAAGATTCGGGGCATCTGGGTGGCTCAGTCCATTAAGTGTCCAACTTTGGCTCAGGTCATGACTTCATGGTTCGTGGCTTCGAGTCCCACATGGGGCTTTGTGCTAACAGCTCAGAGCCTGGAGCCTGCTTCAGATTCTGTGCCTCCCTCTCTCTGCCCCTCCCCTGCTCATGCTCTGTTTCTCTCTCAGAAATAAATATTAAAAAGATAAGTAACCATGATTTTTAGGTTAGAATCTGAACAACCTGAAGAGCTTTCTCTGCTTATAAGGATTCTGACCCCCAAGCAGTGGCCCCAGGACCAGCAGCATCAATATCACATGAAAACTAATTAGAAATACAAGTTACTAAGCTACTCTCCAGAGCTACTGAATTGGGGATTCTAGAGTAGGGAGCATCAAAAACATTTAAATAAGAAATCTGTGTAACAAACTTCCCAAGTGATTCTGATAGGGGCTAGAGTACACTAAAGTTGTCAGCTTTATGTATTCTCTGATAAACATGCCAGTAAAACATGTTCAGGGGTGGTATTTTGATACAATTATCTAAAAAAGTGGATTAAAATTATAGAGTGTGCAAAGAGCTACTTGTCCTTCTCTTCAGAGTGTGTCTCTTGATGTTGCCTAGATTATTCCCCCAGAGACTCTGCTGAAATGTCAGGCTCCTATGTTTTCATGACATTTCCTGCCTGCTGGCATTAAAGCACTGAGGGGACTGTTCCAGTTTATTTAGCAACTCACAGCATGACCTTGTCACGTTGGCCAACCATGATGTCCTGTGGGAATGGTAAGATGATCAGGTCCCTGCAAACTGAACTATGGCCCAGAGCCAGTTAGGAGACCTAACCCTGCAAGATGGGGATGCGAGAACACCTTTGGTCTTTTGCGTGGGGAAAAAAACCTATGATTACTTCTCAGGTCCTGTCACCTATCACATTATCCAGCCTATCTTGCCTCTGGAAGGTAAGTGATGGCACTTGGCCTTGGTCACAAAGAGATATCTTAGCTTAGTATTTCTTTTGAAATAAGCCAACATTAATGACTTCTCAGCATCTCTAGCATGTAGGAAATAATTTCATATAATTTTCAGGATCCTAGGGCCCGTTAAAATAAAGTGTTTTCCAAAAATTGTTGGAAAATATGTGGTCCAGTTTTCTTTTTTTCCAATTATTTATTTATTTATTTATTTTTTAAAGAAATGGGTGGAATTTAACCTTTATTTACAGGACGCTGCAAGATATGAGATTCCACATAGAAATATGAAACTCACTGAGAGGAGAAGCTTCATACAGTTTGTACAGTTTGGAACTGTTCAAGTATAGTTTCCATTTTAAAAAGTGCTACAATAACAAAACACATTTAAAAAGAGTTCTTAGTAGAGAAACAGGAAGAAAAACTTATACCAAACATAGTACACAACAAACAACTTTATGCCTCAGCTGCACAATCTAAAAGTTAAAGGTCCCGGGAGTGCCATCCTGAACTTGGAATGTGTAGCCTTCAGAGGTAGTTTCTGGCACAACATTTTGATCTTCTTCCTCTACAGAGAAATATTTCTCAATCAAGTTTAATGAAGCTTTGTACACAGACTCATTTTCATGGTTTTGCAGGGCTTCAATTTTGTCCAAACCTCCACATTCTTCAATCATTATACTGAGTTTCTCAGTTTCACCTAGTTTCTCAGCAGCCTGAAAGATGTTTGAAATGGCATCCAGAATAACCAAAATAATTTTGGTATCTTTTGCAGTTAAGAGGTTCATCGGTGGCTCTTTTATGCCAAAGTGAACAAGGTACACAATCTGCTCAACTGTTCCGCCACTTGTATAGTTGGTCACAGCCCACACAGCTTCCTTTTGTGTCTTAAAGTCTGCCTTAGAGAGAATGCCGACAAGGAATGGAACTAATCCGTGATTCACAACTTGCTGTATCTGGTCCTGGCGACCAGTTGTGATGTTCGACATTGTCCACGTAGCTTCCTTCTGAATATTAGTTTTGGGGTTCGTTAGCAAGCTAGGAAAGACAGCAAGTGCTCCTGCGTCTATTACAACCTGAGTCTGTTCATCTGTCCAATTATTTATTTTTGATAGAGACAGAATGTAAGTGGGGAAAGGGCAGAGAGAGGGAGGGAGACACAGAATCTGAAGCAGACTCCTGGCTCTGAGCTGTCAGCACAGGGCCTGATGTGGGGCTTGAATCCACAAACTGTGAGATGATGACCTGAGTCAAAGTTGGATGCTCAGCTAACTGAGCCTCCCAGGTGGCCCTGTTGTCCCATTGCCTTAGGGACCATAAGGGTGAATGGCTTACTAGGATAAAATCATTCTAATATTCCTGTCTCTGAGTTGTGTATTCTTTTTGTATATTGTATATTGAGGGATTTATGGCATCTCAACCTCATTTACTCTAGATTACTTTTGAATCCAGGTTTTGGTCAAATAACTGAGAAAATATTTAGAAGTGCTCCCAGTTGCTTATGCCAACACATTGAATCCAGCATCTGATAATTGCACTGGTATTGATGCATTCACTCCAATTTCAAATCAGCTTTCTATTTCTTTGTCCAGTATCCTCATATGTGTTCTCTAATTTTCTTTCTGTGACTAAATCTTTGCTCCAGGGTCTGATTTTTGCCTCATACTGGTGTCATCTTAATTGTTTAGAGCTATTATGGGGCATTTGAGTAGAGCATGGTGAAAACCACATCCCTTTTTAAGATCAATGTCACATCCTGGGTCTATCTAGGGTCTTCAGGCACGGAAGAAATCACTGAAATAGCAAGGGATAAGGTCTCCTGCTAAGGGAGTCTTGGTTGATGTTGGGTGTTAGGGTACTGCGTGGGCCCTCTGCCTCCTCTCATATTCCCCCATTACAATTCCTAAGATTCCATTTTTTCCTATTAATATTTTGACTTCCCTAAAAAGACCTGACAAGATCATCTGGCATATTTCAGCAACCTACAGGATCAGTTTTATTTTCAACTGCCTCAACCCTGTAGCTCTAAGAGGTAAGGGATTATTTTACTACCATCACGGAGTTCCTAATTTTTTTATTGCCTGTTCCTTGAGCCAAGAACTTCATATTTTGAGCTTGTCATGCTATTTCTTCAGGTTTCCCAGTACTGTTTGTAGCATTAAGCCCGCCCTCCCTCCCCCCACCTGCCATTCTATAGTGCTTGAAGTTTTTCAAGCTCTTAACCAAAAACGTTAGAAACCATATGGTTCTCTCAAGCCTTACCTTCAATGGGCATATCACTACAAGTACCATAGGAAATAATTTATATTTTTACACTGTATACAATAGACTGCCAAACTTAGGAATCATCATTTCCCTAAGGACCTATTTTCCCTTTTCTTTGAAGGCATATTGCCTGCTTCAGTCAGGTTTTTTTTTTTTTTTTTTTTTAAATGCAAGCACCATAAATCAATATAAGCTAACTTAAGTCTAAAGGGAATTAACTAAAATATATTGGGCAAACCATAGAATCTCTAGAAGGTTCAGGGAACCAGGCTCAACTGCCACAGTTAGGTATGGTGTAAAAATTGTATTATTGCTCTTGATATACCACTTGACTCACTGGCATAGAACAGTGTTGCTAGAGCCACTATCACTGTAGTTTTGGGAAAATGGCTCTTGCTGTTGCCATACGCTTGCAGGCTGTATGGAAAGCAAATCTTTTGCTTTGACAACTGGTTTCCTGTCACAATTTGTGGGTACATATGATTTAAAGCCTGGTTTACCTGCCTGTGTTCTAACTGGGGGAACAGAGAAAATGAGCTTTGAGCATTTTCATCTTTCAAAGTGGGAAGTGGTTTCAGAGGTTTGTTCAGAAATACTGTATAAGGTAATGTTTAAAAGAGCATTTATACAGTGCCTGAACATATTTAAAAAACTCCTTAAAATGTAAAATATATAATGTGAGTTACAGTTTTACTGAGGAAATGAGGTAACAGATAAGAATGCTCATTGTATAAAGACTTTCAACATGGTTGCCTTGTGTTTTAGGACCTTAAGATTGTCACCTTTGGTTCTTGAAGGCTAAGTTCGCTTCATTTCATGGTACCATGCATTTATTCATTTGACAAATATGTGTTAACTATTTTCTGTATATTTCTCCTTTAGAGTATCATGATTAATTATGGGAGAAAAACAAAATACCGCTTGCCTTCAGACTGCATATAATCTTAAAAGTAGACTTCTAAGCAACATTTATTAAGTATGCATTATGCACTTTTGGGGATTTAGACACATTTGCTTTTTTCATAGATCTATTAGAGAGATGTTATATTTTCTGATATAGATGTAGCATCAGAGGGTTTAATTAACTTGCCCAAGCTCATGCAAGTAGGAGAGGGAAAAGTCCAGTTCATTCCAGGCCTAAGTCATGATTTGAGGAAGAGACCAATATCAAGGAAAAGAATAGGGTAGAGGGAATACTATGGGATGAGAATTTGACCCCATATCAAAAGCAATGTTGTGGAACATTGTCAGAATATTGAGGATATTGGAAGAAAACTGAGTAGAATTTTTAAAAAATTGTTAAGTCTACAGTGATTCTCTGCTAAGAACACTGTCCTTCTTACCACTGAACTTCCTCTAAGATGAAGAGAACTCTTATCATGGCTCAATAATAAGGGTCAGGTAGTCAGTCTGGACAGATTCTCTTGTTAAATAAGCTGGATACAAAACCATATTTTTACCAGTACATGGACCTTCCCAATACACAACAGCTCATAACAATTAACCGTCTCATTGACTATCTAGGTTTAATTTACTTACGGGGTTGGTCGGTTGGTTTGGCTTATGTTGATTGCCTCAGGGTTCAAGACTTGAGCCTGCACATAACTGACAGCCCAGTAACCCATTAGGATTTGACCTAAAAAAGTCAAGGACTGGTAGAGGTCAGCAACCACCACTTCTCATTAAAGAAACATGGGTGCTCTGGTGAGAAGTAGATAGTTAACTAGATGGATTAGAGTAATTTGTGGGTTAAGTATTGTGTGGTGGTTGTAATGATGGTGGTAATGGTCACAGTTATGTTGGTGGTTCTGACAATGGCAGTAGTAGCATCTAGAAAGTATGTGTGAGAGGTCTTACCCAGCAGAATAACTTAGCTCCAATAAAAAAGCTAAAGAAAATTTACTTAAAAATAGTACTAGAGTGATTCATCATTTATTAGGTAGAAATATCTCTTCTCTGTGGAGTTTAGAGCTACAGTTAGGCCACACTTCTTTACATGACACTTATGAGTGAAAAAAATGCTGTTGTCCATAATAAATCAACAGCTTGAGAAATTCTTGCATTTTTGTCAGCCAGTCTATATCTTGCAAACTTTTGTACCTTATAGGAGACTCTAAAACTCTTTATTGCATTATATTTCTTAATGTTAGCTATACACATATATCATGTATATATATTTATATGTGCATACCTGTTTACCTCTATATAAGACTTAGATTCTGAATCTTTGGTCTTGGGTGTTATTTAATTTGCATTGTAACTTGCCTGCAAAGCATGGTATGGTATTTAGTACGGTGTATGTATCTTCTAGATGGCAGTATTGGTGTTTGGTGCCTATATGACAGACATGGAATTTGAAAGAGAACCAGCCTCTAGTTTCCTATTCTGGAAATCTAACAATACACTCCCATTGTCTATTTTGAGGCTGGAAGGGAATTTAGGGTGCATTGTGGCTTATAGTTGCAAGATTCTGGCTTAAATTACAGGTCTACTCTTTACTAGCTGTGTAACCTTGATTATGAAATGCAACACCTTGGCCCAGTCTCTTCATCAGTAAGATGAGGTTAATGATTCATCTTCCTTAAGATTGTCAAGAAGATGGAGTGTAGATATTGCCTAGAATAGTATATCTGGCATATTACATATAACAAGACTATAAAATTTCTGAACTAGAAGGAATCTTAGGAGTTGATCATGTAGATAAGACTTCTCATTCTGCAGATTAAGTCTGAGGCCCAGAAGGATGAAATAACTTACTCAGAGTTTTGACCGAATGAGTGACAGAGTTGGGACTGGACTCTAAATAATTATATTCCCATGAAATACCAAGGAAATAAACTCAATGTCATATTATTACAGAGAAGTTGAATCATGCAAAGTACGAAATGGAAGATATTTCCCTTTATATTGCCAAAGTTGAAAGAAAATTCTATAGTATTAGCAAAGCTTCCCAAATCAGATCTCCTCTTTTGAATTTTGAAGTACATATTTACTACTTGCTATCTGAGCTATTTCTTGAATTTCCAGTTAGAAACCAACTTAGGAATTTTAGAAAGCGAGAACTGGCTTAGGAAAAAACAACAACAACACATTTTTTGAAGTATAAGTTACATTCCACAAAACTTGGGTATTTTAAGTGTAAAATTCAATGATTGTTAGTAAATCTATTAAGTTTTGCTACTATCACCACAATCCAGTTTTAGAACATTTTGATTAGCTCATGCACATCCTTCGTACCTGTTTACAGTTTATACTTCTCTCCCTGAGACCCGGGAAACCATTAATCAATCCACGTTTTCTCTGATTTAGTATAAAGTCCTAGAAGTCCTCCATGGTGTAGCATGCACTAGGTTTTCTTTTTATTGCTGAATCCATGTTGACTTTCACTATAGGTTCTATTGATGTAACAGGGAAGTGAGAGGGAGGCAAGGAATGGTTTCAGTCTCTCTAAATTTGTCCTCTGATGAGCCTGATTCTACAGAGTTGCCCAAAGAGCAGCTTCCCACAGGGAATTCACCAAGGTTGAGTCCTCTGGCCCTCTTCCCAGGCTGCAGGGAGGAAATGTTTACATCCTTATTTCTGATAATTATGCCACTAAATGGTTGGAAAATTGCCCAAGTAGGAGGCAGCAACTCAGATTCCAGCAGGTTAATAACAGCCTTGAAGTACACATTAGTGAGGGGACAGTGATGCACCTGCCACCGAACTTGGGGGTTTGGGGAAAGGCGTGAATCTTCAGGGGGAGGCCAAGGGATGGGATGTGGACGTGCCACAGTTGGAGGTGAGCCTGGAAGGGGGCAAGTGTGTTTTCCAGCTTCTTTGGTTGTGAGAACAAATTAGTAGTCAGTAGTGGTTCAGTACACAGGTTTGAAAGTCAGAATTGGGTTGATCATATGACTTTGGACAGGTGGTGAGGCCTCTTGGAGGCTTTGTTTGCTTGTGTGTAGTGGGTATATAGAACAGACTCCAGAACTGCGCAAATTAAGATAATGCAGACAGAAGGCTTACAATTCTAGCAGCTAGAAAATTTTTAGCAGACAGTGGCTCTTAAGTTTTAACTCCTTGACACCAGAAAGTCAAATATAACCCAGTGTTCAGTTGGCTCCCTTTCTAAGTGTTTTTAAAATTAACTGGGACTAATAAAATACCACATTTCTAAAATAATAGAAAATTTGAGAGATTAACAGAAGCCAGTTTGTCTTAGAGCTAATCAACTAGTTTGCTTTCTTCCTTCTTTCATTGCCCTCACTCCCCCCTCCCCATTTTCTTCATAATATAACTGAAATCGTGATAGAAGTGAACTTCCAACAGCTAATATTTATGGTGTCCATTTAAAAATGTTTTTTTAAATAACTTTACTACATTTGCTTTCACATAAGTTCTAGGGAAAGCTATTATTATTATCCCCATTTTAATAATGGAGGTAATGTGATCTGCCCCAAGCCAAATTGCTCATAAATGGTGGATCCCATTGTTAGACATTGAGAGTGAAATACTGTATTAGTCTTCTTGGGATGCTGTAACAAAATACTATTAAGTAAGTGGCCTAAAACAACAGAAAGAATTTTTTTTCACATTTTTTGGAGGCTAGCATTCTGAAATTAGGGTGTTGGCAGAGTTGATTCTGCCTAGAGGTTCTGAGAGAGACTCTGTTCCATGTCTTCATTCTAGCTTTTCATAGTTGCTGGCGATCTTTGGTGTTTCTTGGCTTGTGGCTGCATCACTCCAGTCTCTGCCTCTGTCTTCACATGGTGTTTATCTCTGTGGGTGTGTCTTTTGTATTTCTGTGTCCGAATTGTCCACTCCTTCCTCCTGCAGAAATACCAGTCATAATCCAGCATGGCCTCATTTTAACTAATTATATCTGCAGAGAATTTATTTCCAAATAAGAACACTTTTTGAGGTTCCAGGTGGATATGAAAGAGTGGGGTCACTAATCAATCTCCTGCAGACTGGGAAACACAGTCCTTGGTAGAACGGGAGACATAGACACTTAAATAAGTAGTATTAATGCAAAGTTTAATCAGTATGTTAGAGCATGAAGATGGCAAGGAGGGGATTCTAGACAAAGGCCAGGGTCTGAGCAAAGGGTTGCTGTGTTCTGAACAGTTTTCATTAAGTAGTTACCTCCTTCTATCCCAGCAAAGGGAACACCAGATGCATTTTGAGGAATGGAGGTCCTTACATATTTACTGAAGGAGTAGAAGATAGTAGACCCACTGAGCATTTCAGAACTTGTCAATGACTTGGCTTATAAACAAATGAGAGATCACCTTCTTTGCTTTTATTCATTTACTCATAAGCTGGGTAGAGTCAGGAAGAAAAGAGGTGAAGTGAGCTCAACTGGTAATCTCAGAGGAGAGGTGAGGGAGGAATAGATCAGGAGGGTTGGAAAGGACAGGCTGCCACATGAAGATGCTGGGGTTTGTACCTGGCTTTCTTGAATAAGAACAGAATTTGATCTTTTAAAATTGAACTCTTAAAACAGAAATTGGTAGCAGCTGTCTGTTGGAATGGAAGGCATATGATGCAGGCCCAAACAAGAATCTTATATAAACATAAAACTCTACCAAAATATCACCCAAAGAAGGTTGTTTGAAACTAATAGGCCAAGAATAACGGCAGCATTTTATAGGTTGTGTGGCAGTGAAACCTTAAAAAGTGAAGAGCCTGAGTTCATGGATGGAAGAATTGGAAGTCTGTTTCCTACTCCATTATTGGACAAGAAACTAAGGGGATAAGATGGATACATGCAGCTTTTATGGAGGAATGTAGTGCCAGGTCAATAATTTGAGCCTAGGAGAAGAGCACAAACAATTCAGTGGATCCCAAGTAACCTGACAGACAGGGACTGTGTCTGCCATGGTCACTGCTGTGTCCTTAGTGCCAGACAGTACCAGATTTAGCAACTTTCTAGAAGATTTTAAGCATAAGGGGAAAAAGACAGAGTTGGTTAGTGTGCAGATGGGCCTCCACCACTGGTGGGTTTAAAGATGCCATTCATCTGGACCTAAATTCCTAATCAGAATGCTCAGATCTTCCAGCTGTGAAGAGACTAGTCTAGCTTACTCTTGTTGGCCATGGCAAAATTGCAGAATTGCTCCATTTGACTTGTTCTTATCATATGGGTCTGTCTGTACTTGACACTCTCAGATGCCAACCATGCTCCTCTTCTTCCTATGACTACAAGTTACCTTTGGATTAGCCTCACGGTTTCCTCCCTCACTAGAGCTCTGTCTCCCTCTATTCTATTCCAGCCATACATACCTACAGTCTTGAACCCACATACAGGGGGTACCACACCTGAGCCGTGTCTTTACCTGGGTATCTCTGAACTCTGGGGTGTGACTCAGATAAGGATTGGAGAATAGTGAGAAACCAAAATCGTTCCATGTAGTAGAGAACTAGACAAAGGAGCCAGTTCTTAAAGGAAAAGAGGAAAAGGAAGCTATTGAATTTTGGAGACATTTGAGTGCAGTATTAACTAATGGGAGTTTCTATTCACTATCTCCTTCATGTTGAAATAATGAGAGATCAACAATCCCCAGAATGTAACCCTTGAAAGCCCCATAGGCCCTGGGTTTTATGAAAAATAGGACTACTGCATTGCAGTTCATTAATGCATTCATTGAATTATCTTTTCAGTCTCTGCCACATGCAATATACTAGGCTTCACACAAGCAAATATAGAGAAGACACAGAACTGCTTTCCCTTCTGCACAGAATTTAATAGATCATGGGGGCTCATGAACCCTTTACACTTATGCAAATACAAGGCAAAAATTGAAAAAAAAAATGGAAAGAATGACAGAGATCATACTAAGTAGGATTCCCAAGCTAAATTTGAAACCTGATTGCATTATGCCTTCCCTAACCAGTTGACCTAAAGTGTGGATGGGGTAGAGAAGCAGGCTCTTACAGTCTAGAATTCTGGATCAAAACCTTTTGCCTGGCCCGGTCATGCACTCAACCGTGGATTTGCCTGCCTGCACCTCCAGACAACTGTTCTTCAAACTTACCCAGGTGATTGGCGGAATCCTGCAGTTGGCTATTCTATAATTAAGCCTGCTGACAGCTCCCGAGGTCATCCTCCTAGGAAGTGGCTTCATCAACAGCAGCTCAACAGGATATCCCCTGCTCCACTCCCTTTCAGTGCAGGAGGTCCTGTTTATAAGCTGATCTATCTCTGAGGGAGATTTCTGCCATCCAAAAGCAAGGAGGGATAAAGGCCTCATGCAGATTTTTAATCACTGAAACCACAAAAAGCAAGGGGAAGAGACTCCTTAACCAGCATAATTTGTCCCCTGGGGTCCATCCAGGGTTTTCTTTGGTCCGATTGTCCATTTGCTGCTTGCTGGGCCCCAAGAGTTTAAACCCCAGAGCTCTGCCCGTCTCCAACGTTTCTTCCTGCCCATTTACTTTGTCCTTTGACCCTCTTGGCATTTAATTCATTTCTATGGCACATGTTAAATATCTCTTATTTGCTCAGCACTTTGGAGGGTGAATGAAGACACAGTGCCTGGTCTCAGTGTCTGGTCTGCATGAAGCAGACCTTTCTTTCTCTTTCCTTCTGGCACTATTGGCAGATATTTGGAAGATCAGGAAAAATTGCTTCCAGTGACCAGCCTCCACTACCCAAGCTCTGTAGATTTTTATTATAGTATTTGTATACGCATATCTTTAAGAAACTATAAATGTGTATGTAAGAAAATCAAGCTTTGGAGTCAGAAATTTCATGTCAAGCTACAGATAAGGCATGTTAGCTCTGTGACCTCGACTGACTTCTTTGTTCCTCATTTCCCTTAAGTATAAAATGATAGGGCTGGTCTGAGGATTAAACTAAAATAGCACAAGGCAGCAGCAAGGCCCGTGCTTAGAAGATGACTGTTCCCCATTATTTCCTGTCTGTCCTCCTAGAGAGAGGGGTGACATTTTGTCCATTTTGTTTGCCTTTCAGTGCCTCTGAGCCTTATACATGAAAGGTGCAGAGTAAAAAAGTTCTTGTTGAAGAAAACAAATGAGTAAATCGAATAAATGAATGAGAGTCTATCACCCTTTTTCAGAGGCAGGGAAAAAGGGGCAATGAGTATAGTGGGATTTAGGAAGATGGGCAGAAGGCAGAGATAAAGGAAGGCTTTTTTTTTTTTTTTTTTACAAATAGTTTATTGTCAAATTAATTTCCACATAACACTCAGTGCTCATCCCCACAAGTGTCCTCCTCCATGCCCATCCCTCCTCCCCCCCACATCCATCAGTCCTCAGTTTTTGTCAGCATTCAAGAGTCTCTCATGGTTTGCCTCTCTCCCTTTCCCCCACCATTTCCCCCCTTCTTCTCCCCCTTGTTCCTCCTTTAAGTTCCTCCTAATCCTCCTATATGTGCAAACGTATGATATTTGTCAAGGAAGGCTTTTTCAATGTGGAGTCTTGAAGGACATCAGTGCACCTAAGCTTGAAACATAATGAACCCAGGAGGAAGATGTACGTATGGAATGGTGACTGAGTGCTGCCCGTCTGGCCTTAGGACCATTTTTAGAGCCTTCTGGGACAAGATCTATTGAATAGTGAAGCAGGCAGTTTGTGTGACCTTGGGCTATTGTGTAAGGGCCCAGCTCTTTTTGGATACTCAATAGATGCCTAGTCCTTTCTACTGGTAAGCCTCACTGTTTCTTTTTCACACCCATCCCTCCTGTAGTCCAGTCAAAAGGGGCACCTACCCATGGCCCTGCACTTGAGAGATCCGCATTTAACCCCTCTCTCTCTCTCTCTCTCTCTATATATATATATATATATTTTTTTTTTTTTTGTAAATTTAAAGACACTTTATTACCTTTGTCATTCAAGATTCTGCATGACCTGTAATTTTAAACATCTATTCTTTAATGATCACTATTCAGGGCCCAGGGGGAAAGTTTCCTCCCCTCCTTCTATCATATCTTCAGAACAGGTGACTACAAAGGCGTATTTGAAGGTTTATTGGTTGTGGTGTGGTTGGTGTCACAGATTCTGTTTTGGCACACAGGATTTGAGCAGTGGTGCTTAGGTAAGAGGAAAGACAAATTCATTTGTCAAATCCTTCCTCTCAGACAGCGTGAATACAATACATTCTTGCATAATGAACCATCCTTTCCCAGGAGTGCCACGTGTCTGTTTTCTTCTCTTCATGTTCTAATCTGTAGATCTAGAAGTACTCAAGGGTTACACAATATCCTTTGCAGTTACATATGAAAAAGGAACACTTGGCAATATTGGATCACTTATATTTTGAAGTTATTTAAAAGTACACTTAGATATGATGTGCATGAAGCATGATACTGATTCTTCATATTCCTCATGGGCTTAGATACAGCTTTAAGTGATAGTGAAAATTGTGACAAGTCACGATGAGTTTTAGAAATCTAATATTTTTGCCATGTTTTTATAGCTGTGAACCATACAATACTTAAACATGGTAGGTATGATTCAACATTTCTGAATCTAACTATCGCTTTAAAATTGGCAGTTCCAGTCACCAAGTGCCAGAGCAGAGTTAGTACTTGAGTGACCCTGAGTAAATGCCTCCTTATATTTTGCATTCTGGGTGCTTTCTTTGCCTCACCCCAGTCCTCACCCTGCCTTAAAGGACTGGCTACTAAATAGTTCCTGTTTTGTGAGCCATACGGTCTCCTCACAACTATTCAACTCTGCCAATGTAGCAAAAAATCACCCATAGACAGCATATACATGAATAGTCATGGCTGTGTTCAATACAATTTTATTTACAGAAGCAGGCAACTGACTTGACCCATGGGTCACAGGCTTCACTTCTTTTTCATGTCACCCATTTCCAGTCACTATGGTTTATTCCTCAAATATTTTCCTGAAACCCATGTGGATACACCTGTGATCCTCTTGAATATGGTTGTGCCAGAGGAAAGGAAAGGGCTTTTTATTGGACTTAGCAATTAAGTGCCCAGAGCCAGAAGGGGGATATTATTTCAGCTCACAGTTTATTGGCTAGAATTAGTCCTAGATCCTTAGCCTACCACAGAGGCCATCACTGATAAGGGTTCGAATTGGGTGTCATGAGAGTACAGAGAAGGAAGAGATAAAATCTAATTAGTGACTCTAGGGAAGGATTTATACAAGTTACATTTGTTCAGGGCTTCCAAGCATAGATAGGTTTCCCAAATCTGCTTTGAAATTCTTATAAACATTAGAATTTATATGGTATATGTGTTTCAGTTAGAGTTAATATGGTATACACACCGTACAAACTCTAATATGTATGTATTTATATACATATGTATATATTCCCATGTTTTTCTTTACAAATCTTATGTCTAAATCTTAAGTAGTTTTCTTTTTTTGTGGTTAGCATATAGTTGGGTGCTACATTTTTATTCATTGTAAAAATCTGTCTCAACTATGTTTCAACATTTAAACTTACTGACACGGGTGATAGATCACCTTGCTAGTTGGATTCTATTTGTTCTATCTGCTTTTTTTGTTTGTTTTCCGCACACTTTTAAAACTAATTCTTTTATATTCAATTTTAGCCTACTTAAGACTGTTTCAAAATTTTTTGTGGTTTCCCTGAGGAGGGTAGCATATATCTTTCATAAGTAGCATATATCTTTAATAACAACCTATCTTCAAATATTACATCACTTTAGAAGTAGTATATTAACCTTAAATTATTGTACTTGTAATTGCTCGCTTAATTTTTGCTATTCCTGTCATATAGATAGTTTTTATATATTCTATGTACCCAAAGTCAATGCGACTATTTTTTTGGCTAGAGTTAATTATCTTTTACAGTGATTAAAAATAAGAAAAATGGGTCTTTTATGTTAAGTTGCTTTTGAAATACTTATAATAATTATTTTTTAACAGATCCCTGTTTCTGTAGTATAGGTCTCCTGGTATTGAATTCCCTAAAATTTTGTTTGTCTAAAAAGTTCATTCATATTTGGAAGATATTTCCCTTTAGTTTGAAACCACTTCAACACCCTGAAAAAGTTGCACTATTGTCTTATAGCTTACATAGATTTTGATAAAAACTCTGCTGTATTTCTTTTCTGTTTCAAACACTTCTGACTGCCTTTAAAAACTTATTTTTATTTTTGGTTTTTAGTAGTTTGAATATGAAGCATTTTAAGGTGTTTATATATATATATATATATATATATATATATATATATTCTGGACTTTGGTTCTCTGTGATTCTAAAAAATGTTTAGCTATGATTACTTAAAATATTTTTTTAAAATGTTTTAAATTTTTCTTTCACATCTCTTGGAATTCCAGACACACATCTTGGTATTGCCCCTCACTATGTTCTGTTTTACCGCCACACTGTGTTTTCTCTTTCTTTCCCAGTTTGTAGTATCTATGGACCTTCTTCAAGTTCACTTATTCTTTTCTTGGCTGTTTTGAGTCCACTGATGAACCTGTGGAAGTCCTTCTTAATATTTGTTACCATGGATTATTATGCCTACCATTTATTATAGTTTCTGTTTAAAATTTTCCATTTATTCATGCATGTTACTTACCCCTTCCACTAACACATTCATATTAATAATTGTTCTTCTAAATCTTATGTCTGGTAGTTCCAACATATGGATCATATGTGATTCTGATTTAAAAAAAAAATTTTTTTTTAATGTTTGTTGTTGAGAGAGAGAGACAGAGCATGAGTTGGGGCACAGGAGGAGCAGAGAGAGAGGGAGACACAGAATCTGAAGCCAGCTCCAGGCTCTGAGCTGTCAGCACAGAGCCTGACATGGGGCTTGAACCCACAAGCTGTGAGATCATGACCTGAGCTGAAGTTGGACGCTTAACCAACTGAGCCACCCAGGTGCCTCTGTTGTTCTGACTTTTTAAAAAAGCTTTCTGTAGATAATGGCCAGGTTGTAGTTGGTTTTCATATGTCTTGTTATTTTTGAGTGAATGTAAGGTATTTTATGGGTTATAATAGAGACTGAGGTAAGAATGTGTATGCTTTCTACTGGTCATATCACTTATTTTCCTAGGCTGCCATTGTGGGATGTTGACTAAATTTAGTCAGTAGTTGAGATGGATTTGGATTTTCTTGTTCATATACTCACCTTCAGTCCACCATTGATTTCAAATTTCTTAATCCTTTGTATTTAGGATTAAGTCTAGTTTGCTGGAGGCTTTTCCTCAGTGTTCCTGATTGATCCTCCAATTTTGGCCTCCCCTGTACTCTTTCCTCATAGATAGTCTCTTGCTGTATGCTCCTGATCTTCCTGTGGCAGTTGACTGTGTTTTGTACTTGCTAGCGTGGTGGTTAGGGCCAGAGGTCTTCTTGGTTATCCAGTTCACCTTTAGCCTCGATCATGTCTTGTGTCTGGGTCTCAGGAGCAGGCCTTTTTCATCATCCTGTTTTTCCCCAAGAAGTAGAAGACCAATGGTCTGAACCCAGGATGGTTTATTACCTTTTTTCCATTCTTTCTTCTATTCTTTTCTTGCAGCTGTAAGCCTTCTTCAGCTGTGCCGAGGCCACAGTATTTGATACCCTTACCTCAGCAGCTTAAATCTTTTCTTTCTGAGGGGAAAAGAGCGCAAGCAAAGCTTTTTGTGATCTTCTCACACCCACACTTGTTTCCTCTCTGAGGATTACACTGCTGAGATTGTCTGGTTTACTCTCTTTCCTCCAATTCTTTTTTTTATGACCTCCCAGTAGAGGTCTGTGGAGAAAGCCTGAGAATGAGTGACAGCCCACTTAGTATTTGTAGCTACCCCAAACCAGGGTTTTCATGCCTCCATTCTACTCCACATTCCTATAGCAATTCACTAAAAAAGCAAATAAACAAAAAACCCAAATTCTTTGTATCTATTCACTGGCCTCCTCTTGCTCTTATGCTCTGCCACAAACAGACTAGTGCCTGACTTTACCAACTGCCTGCCCTGAAATACAAGCTCTCTGGGCTCAAGAAAATTTATACTTTGTATAGATTAAATGGTGTTTTATTATGGTGGGAATAATGTTCTTCCTGACTTTCTATATCCTGGTCATAAGTCTGTTTTGGAATAATATCTACTCTCTGGGGGTTGTGTTTGTTTCACACACTTTGGACAATACTGATAAAGATCATTTTCTATGGCTTCACTACTGTATCTAGTTTATAACTGAAAACTGAGCCATATTTATGCTGTGAAATTCTGTAAAATTACTTTGTCAGATTATTTCTAAGCACATTTGAATACGCTTATGTGGTTAAAGCAAAACCCTTTTTCTTAGATGTTTGAAGACTTAGGTCATGATCCTGACTGTGCCACTTTCTAGCTTGGTGATCTTTAAACAGGTTACTGGAACTTTTTGTTTTTCAACTTCCTTTCTGTAAAATAAGGATGCTGAACTAGTGATGTTTTCTGGTCTACAATCTATTCTGAGATTAATGATGTATTAATCTGTTACCTGCATAATTGTAGCACAGCTATTATTCTCACTTAACAAACAATTCAAGAAGGAACTATGTTCTTCAGTAATGAATTCTAAGTACAAGTAGAGTACTGAGTTGTAGAGTTTGAACTTGGTCTTGAAAGAGAATGAGGTTAGACCAAAACAGGGAGCAGGTGGTATATTTTCAGCATATAGAATTATAATCCGAAGTTTCATTACTTCAGTCTCTTGCACAAGGCTGAATTCAACCATTCTTAAATATGTTGCATGCCACTGAGTGTAATTCAAATTATTTTAATCATTTTGTAAATGTGTAAATGTGTGTGTTGATGGGGGGGGTGTTGGGAAAGAGGGATAGAATCACAGAGCTATTAAAGAGTTGTGGATTAGGTACATCTGGACTTCTAAAGAATTGAAGTAAGATCTGAGATCTCTGAACTTTAACAGCAGTGTCCTTTAATGGGTCGTGTTCCTATGTGAGAGTTGCTATACCCACCACTAAGTTGTCTTAAAGAATCTTAGCCCTCAGCTCAAGCACTTTTTAAAGGTTAAAGTACATGTTCTCTAAAGCTATCTTTAAAAAAATGTTTATTTTTGAGAGAGAAAGGCAGAGAGAGAATTCCAAGTAGACAAGAGAGAATCCTACTGACAGTGTGGAGCCCAGTGCTGGGCCAGATCTCATGAACCATGAGATCATGACCTGAGCCAAAATCAAGAGTTGGGTGCTTAACTGACTGAGCCACCCAGGAGCCCAACCAAAGCCATCTTTATTGTAGGGTGGAAATCTAGCACTAAAACCAATTGACTTGTTTGGGATCATATTTCATTGAATATAGACCTTAAAATATAGTTCTTTTATCTAATGGCTCTGGGTCAGAGATCATCTGACTAGCTACATAAAGACATGTGTGAGTATGTGTGCCTCTCAATCTATACAAATCCATCCATTCTTCAAGATAAAATTCAGTAAAGCTTTCTTGACCAATTTTAGTTCCACTTCTGAACTCCTATAATAATTATATATTATCCATGTGGTGTCGTTTGATAAATTAGTGGAAAGTAATAAGAAATTTTTCACATTTCTACCTATCTTTTTACAGCCACCAAAAATGAATGTTAGGAACATAAGGGGCACTCAGTGACACACTTTTAAAGCTTGCTTTTGAGTTTTTTTTAACATTCTGAAAAACAATATCTTTATTTCATTTTAAAATATCTCTTGACCAATGACTATATTCCTAGTCTATTTCTAGACACTGGGAAACTAAATGAAACATGGTAGTTCTATGTCTCAAAAGAGCTCAGGACCTATAATAAAAACATTCAAATGATGATCCATTTACTATGAGGAAAAATAATGCAGGGTGAGAGATCTAGACAGTGACTGGAGAGAGGTGTATCTTATTTTACACAAAGAAGTCTTCTCTGAATAAGTGACATTTGATCAAGTAGCTGATGAAAACGAAGGAGGCAAACCATGAAGATCTCGGGAAGATAGTTCCCATGGTAATATTGTACAATTGTGCATATAATATATGATAAAATAATGTATTAAATTCATGAATATTAATGAATTAGAAAAGGTTGAGGTTATTGTGCTATCTCTGTTTGCTCTTGATTAGGGATGTGAGATAATTTGTGGTGAGGAAACCCATTTTTCCTGGTTTCAGTAACCAGACACAATAGACATGGAGAATTTGTTTCTTACTGATTTGTTAATACAACTCCCAGTGAAGCAAGTCTCTTCTTTCAGAAGGATGAAGCTGAGAGGTAAACAGCTAGCCCGTGCCACATTGAATTCAAATGGAAAAAAATAGTAGAGAGGAAAGGGCACAGACCCAGAGAGTGAATGAGGTGGATAGTGTCATGGTGGAAAGTAAGGTAAGCAGAAGACTTGCTTTAGAGCATCCAAACCAGAAACCAGAAACACAGACCATGGACTCAAAGGTGTGACAGCCAATTTACTGGGAGGACAAAGATTCAAGGTTATGAGAGTTCTAGGTTAACGCAGTTGAAAAGAACTGATCATGATGGGGACAATAAAATCAAAGGGAAAGCCAGTCTTCGCTCCCCTTGGCCCATGGGCTGTCAGTTACTGTGCCAGTTCCCTGAATGAGGAGAGATTTTGCCTCGTTTGATTATAGATACAGCAATAAAACCACTTTTATTTAGCTCTGAATGTTTTATGTTCATATTGTCATTTCTTTAAGGGAATTGTAGCTTAACAGTTAAGAGCACTGTCTCTGGAGTCAGACTGCTTGAGTTAAAAGCCAGGCTTTGCTTCATCTGGTTATGTGACCTTGGCAAGTTACTCCATCTCTCTGTACCTCAGTTTGCCCATCTGTAAAATAGGAGATGTGTGCTATTATGATTCTAGGGTTATAATGATATTTAATTAAAATAGCTAAAGCACTTAGATAGTACTGGGATTATCTATATTAATCTCTATTGATTATGTTCCAACTTAGTAAGCTTAGTATAATATTGGCTAACATGATACCTGTGGATGTATGAACCTTGCTATCATTGCTCACTACTTTGACTTCTAAGCTGAGAATAACAACTTAAATTTACTTGTATGTTAATACTGGATACACAGGACTGAGTTATAACAATTTCTTTTGATTTAAAGAGGGATGACTACAATTGCACAACTGTAATTTCACCTTTAATCACTAAAATATGTCAGCAGTCTCAGGCTACCTGAAAGTTAGAATGATAAAGGTGTTACTACTAATAATAGCTTTATCAGGAGAGGTACTATGTTTATTTTGATTGTTGTTGCAGCTCAGCATCAGGTTCAGTATAGAAGCTCAATAAAAATTTGTTAAAAGAATGAATCCACGTGTAGTTTTGCCAGCATACCAAAACTTAGAAACTCAAGTCACCTTTAACAAAAGCTGTATGTGGCCTCACTGTTGTCAAGATGACCTTCAGATCCAGATTTAAAAATCCTAAGACCAGACCAGTGTCCTTTAAATCAAAAAAAGGTTGTAATGCCCAAGTGTGATCACCTGGCTTTGATAGTGAACCTTATTTACCACACTTGAAGTGTTTTAATTAAATGGACATTTTTATAAAAGTAATTTGTCCCTGAGATATACGAATTGGTCTACTGGGGCATTATTGAAACGAATGTGTTTTGGTCAGTGAAAGACCTCTTCTGAACTAGATCTCAGACACCTGGAACTTAAACACTAGGAATGAAGGTGCACACTTCCCAAAGAGCAGTTGGAAACAGTGAAGATGAGAACACTCCTTTGGATGTGTGATTTCTAGAATGTTTAAGAGGTTACTCCTGTCATTGTTATGCCTTACATTGCCTTTCTGAGAATAATAAATGAAGAGGTGTATATTTAGAGTGAACGAGTGAATCACTGCAGAGCTCAAACTCTGGGTGTCTTGAGAGAGTATTTGTAAATGTTGATGAATTGAACTTTTTTCCCCAGTGGGTTCATTGTCCAGTTGGAATTACCTTTTAAAATCCATCCTATGCATTATTCGAGACTTAAGAATTTTACTTCCAGATTGTTTTCCTGTTTCATGATATAAATGATTCATGAATGAAGTCTCTGTGTTCAGTTAAATTGGCTCTTGGCAGGTTGGTGGTCTGACCCATTCTCAGGAATTAGATGATCAATTCAATTTTGTGGATTCTGATGACCAGATTGATTGGACAGTAAAGCATAAGGCCAAAAAGAAATTATCATTTGGAATCAACTAGTAAGACCATTTAAAAGTGGGATTGACCTCAAAATGTTTAGTATAGTACCAGTAGAGGAAGGGATGTAACAGTTATTGTTATAACTCAAACTCTGAGTACATTAGACTCACCTGGAGGGCTTTGTTGAAGCCCATTGTTGGGCCCACTCTCAGAGTGTCTGACTCTGTAGGTTTGGGTAGGACTGGAGAATTTCTATTACTAACAAGTTCTCAGATGCTGCTGTGGGTCCAGAGATCCACTAAAAGGTAATGCATCATCGGGACCATGCCAGATGGTTCCAAGAGTCTATTTTGCAGAATACACAGGGAAGCAGTGGCTGGACTTCAGGGAAGAATTGATGTTGGATTTCACTACCATTCTCTAGGAATGCCAAGTAAAACCACAGATTGAGGAGACCCTGTCTGTGCAATTTCTGCTGCCTCATATTTCATGTGAGGAATATCCAGAGAAATGAAGCAGATTATTTAAGATGCTAACAGTTGTGACAATTTCTGAGCAGACTAACACCATGCAAGGTTTCTGTTTAACTAAATGGTGTTTGTTTCTGCTTGCACAACTCTGTTTGTACGAAGGAGACAGAGTTCAAAAGGACTAAAAGAAATTAATTTCGGGGAGAGAGGGCAAGATGGCGGAGAAGTAAGGAGCTCGGTACTTGCACTTGCGCCCATACATCACACAGAAAAGATCTGAAGCCATTGGAAACCTTACAAAACCTGAGAGACTGGGAGAAAAGGACACAGAATCCACTGAGAAAGCCTCCTAACGTGAGTGCGAACCAGGGAAGATAAAATCGGGCCGGGATTGGAGACTCCAGGGTGGGA
>NW_024082004.1:287339-390246 GCF_003009895.1 Hyaena hyaena | reverse complement strand
AAACTATTTGTAAAAAAAAAAAAAAAAAAAAAAAAAGAATTTGAGTCTGACTTAATTTCAGTTTGGGTATTTTTTACCTAACTGAAACTGATGGGGGTTTTTTTGTTTTGTTTTGGTTTGGTTTTTGGTTTGCTGTTGTTGTTGTTTGAGATAAATTACTGGAAATTTCTCTGTGGTATTACGGTGAGAATCTACCAATGTACTTAAAGTAATCAAAGACTTAAATTCAATTAATTCTGAGGGCCATATCCTAAATACTTCTAAAGAAAATCAGTCGATCCCTATTTTGACTGAAATGTGCTCAAAAAAATCAGACAATAAGCTGGTGGAAGAAGTACCTCAGAATTCTTCCAAAGTGTACAGCTACCAATCTTATTTGTCTTCTTAAGAGTTTATAAAGAGTATTATGATCTGACACTTAATTCTAGAGCTGTTTTTATATACTTGATGATAATTCTAGATCTCATTTTTTGTTTTTAAAAGTAGTATTTTGAGTTATAATTTAAAATCAGTAAAAGGAATTTTGAGAAATATAAACATGATATGACCATTACCCAAAACAAGAGAAAGAATCCATCACTCTAGAAAGCACCTTGTGACTTGGGCCAGTAGCTCCTAATTTCTGTAATCACAAATTAATTTTGCGTATTACTGAACATCTTAAAATGAAATCATGTAATATGTACTCTTCTATGTCTTCTTTCACCAACATGTTTTTAAAACTCATCTATGTATTGGGGCACCTGGGTAGCTCAGTTAGTTGAACATCTGACTTAGGTTCAGGTCATGGTCTCACAGTTCATGAGTTCGAGTCCCACGTGGGGCTATTTGCTGACAGCTCAGAGCCTGGAGCCTGCTTTCGGATTCTGTGTCTCTCTTTCTCTCTGCCCCTCTGCTGCTTGTGTCTGTCTCTGTCTCTCTCTCTCTCAAGCATAAATAAGATATTTTAAAAAATTAAAATTCATCTATATATTAGCATGTATTGATAGTCCTTAAGTATTGCTGAGGAGTCTTCCTTTGTTATGAGTATGCAAAGTTCATATATGTTTTCTCCTATTGTGGGCATTTGGGTTATTTCTAGCTGTAGACTATTATGAATTGAACTGCTATGAAAATTATTGTACATGTCTTTTGTAGACAAGAAGGTTTATTTCTCTAGCTCCTAGAAGTTGATTTGTTGTGCCATAGAGCATGTTTATGTGTAAATTTGAAAGAAATCAGTAGTTGATCAAAAGGCTGGAGCATTTTACAATACTACCAGCAATTTATGAAAATTGGCTTTGTTATACATTCCTGCCAACACCCAGTCTCATCAAAATTTTTAATATCACACATTCTAACATTATTCATTGTGGCTTTGTTTTTCAAACAAAATACTGATAAGTATTCATGTTGACCAAATTTTCATATGCTCTTTGGCCATTGAATTTGTGTGTGTGTGTGTTCTCCTAATTGGTAGAGGTTTGCTATATATATTACATATCAATTTTTTGTTTCATATCATATATCTCATGTGATGTCCACTCTACAGCTTGCATTTTTACTTTCCTATATGATATCTTCAAATCACTAATGTGTTAAATTTGGTATATTACTATTTTTACGTGTTTTCTTTTATGATAGCTTTTCTGTATTAAGAAACTTTGCCTTCTTGAAGGAGAAAAAACATTCATTTAAGTTTTATTTCGTGTGTGTGTGTGTGTGTGTGTGTGTATACACACACATATATTCACTTAAGTTTTATTTCTAGTGTATGTAAATATATATGTATATATAAACATATATATATACATATATATAGATGTGTATATATACACACATAGTTTTCCAATGTAGGTAAAATACTAATTTTTATGAATAAAGTAAGCAAAGTTAGGGGGTCAAATTTTATTTTCTACCTATATACATATGTATGTTTATATGTGTATAAGCATATATACAAACACAAAAAGTTGTTCCAGAGACATTTAATTAAAATACTTTATTTGTCCTTTTAAATGACTTTTCCATCTATATTGAAAATAATTTGTGGTCTCTTGCTGGAGTCCATTCTGTTTATTGATCTATACAAGTACCATTGTGTCAACCTCATTCTTGTAGCTTTACAGATTGAAATCATGTAGTATAAGACCCTCAATTATTTCTCTTTTTTAGCATTATTTTGACTAGGTCCCTTGCACATCCCTGTAAGTTTTACTCTGTTAATATTTACAAAAGAAAGTCTTGCTGAAGCTTGGAGTGGGATTATAGTAAATCTGCAATCAGTTTGAGGAAAATTAACATATTAACAATATTGAATCTTCCAATCCATGAACATAAAATACTTTTCCATTTATTTAGATGCTCTCTTCATGCAGCAAATTTTTGTAGTTGTATAAAAGTTTTTTACATTTCTTAAATCATATATTGGATAGAGTATTTGATGCCATTATACACATATTTTTTCAGTTTCCAAATACTTGTTTCTGGTATACAAAAATATATTGTACAAGTCTAATATCTAGATACTTATTATGTTTACAGATATATACAGATTAATGTACTTATTATATACTTATGTTTACAGATATATACAGATTTTCTGTCTATAAAATTATATCAGTGTATAATACCATTTGTCACTCTGTAGTTGCTGATATAGACAAGTTTACATTTATAATATAGTTATTTGTTTTCTCTTGTTTTGGGTCATGTTCTATTTATGTTTCTTATGGAGATTACAAATGCATCTTTTGCTTATTAGAGCACATCTTCATTTAATGAAGAGTCACTGAAAAGTTTTGGGAAATGGCATGGTATGTTTAACATATTTCAACAAATCACTACAATGAGACAAATTAGATACTGAGTGTGAGATAAAGAGGTGAATAACTTAAGAGTCCACACTTATTATTTTTGGCTTTTTAGTTACTCATTGGTCATGAGCAACTGGTAGAATGATGTATAGGACTGGGATGAAGGGGCATACTAAGGGGTATGTCAAGAATTTAGTTGGACTTGTTAATTTTGAGATGAGTATAACACACATTATTTAGGCAGTTAGTTATGGAAATCCAGAGTTGAGGAGGATTCTGTGCTGGAGATAAAAATTTGGGAGCCATCAGAATGGACAGAGCATGAAATCACTTAATATGCCAAGAAAGTATATACTACATTTATTTCTCTTAAAAGAAGCTAAGTTGCTGTTTTGCAGTTTAGCAGTACAAAGTTTGCTAACTAGAATAATTGGTATCCTGCATAAATGTAAGAAAATAGAAGTATATGTTTGAAAATAGACATTTAAATTATTTTATATAGTATTTTGGCATTTAGATACATAGAATTGAAGTCAGCTAAACTGAAGCCTGCTTCTCTTGAGTACGTTTTAAAGGCAGAAAGCACCAATTGGCAATAATAGACAGTCAGTATTATATCTAACTGATAATCTCTGCATCAGTGTACATTCTCTGAATGCATTTGAACTACAATAGTTCCACAAGATCCAAAACTTAGAAATTATAATTACTTCAAGCTTTGCATGTTTCTTATCTAATTTGGGTAATGATGTTCATGGCTTGAAGAGTGCTATAGGTGAATTCATGTTTTGAACTGGCACAATGTTATTTTTCACTAAACTTTTTAATATTAATGACTCATTAATAGGCACTATCTGTATGAAAAATAATTCAAAGATAATTTTTAAGAACTTCCTCCTGGTCATTTTCAAGTGTTTTCTGGTGTGCTCATTTAGTCTTTTTGTTAGATTTGATTCATATTACTTCCTTGAGTAAATTATAAAAATTTTTCCAGCGTCAGCTAAGAAGTAAGGGGAAGATAATGGGGAAAATAAATTGATAATGTTAAAACACTATACCAAAACATTAGATTTTATACAGAGAACTTATAAGGAGTTATAAGACTATTCTTTGTAGATGATGATGACACCATTTCATCAACAGTTCAAGGTTTCTCAAAGTATATAGCTTGGACAATCTTCCATCAAATCAACTAGGGTGTTTGTTAAAAATGCAGGTTCCTGAATTCTTCCCTAAATGAGAATTTTGCATTTGAGGGGAAGGTTTGTTGAACCTGGGAATCTATGTTTTATTTTTTACATTTTGAGAACCTCTGTTGAACATTTTACAGTTGATAAAATATTTTTCTATTTATTTTATCCTCACAATACCTATATGCAACAGTGTGAGCAGTTGCTATTATCTCTCAGTGTACAGATGAAAATACAGGCTCAGAAAGGTTCAGAGACTCTTAAATACACAGGACAAACTGAGGGTTGACAGAGGGAGGGGCAGGTGATGGGCTAGATGGATGATAGTCATTAAGGAGGCCACTTGTTGGGATGAGCACTGGGTGTTGTATGTAAGAAATAAATCACTAAATTCTACTCTTGAAACAATTATTACACTATATCCTAACTAACTGGGATTTAAATTAAAGGAAAGTAAATTTATGGCAAAGTAAAAGCATCAATACTTATATTCCACTCTTTTGTCATGAAACAACTGAAAGAAAAATGATGCTTAAGTATGATTTTTATTTTCCTCATATATGAAATATGCCTTCTTATACTAGATATTTAAACTTTACATTCCTCAACTTCCTTAGTTTATTTCCTGGTCTGGATTCTGGAGGAAAAAATACAAACAAAGAACCAACAAGCAAAATATCAAACCTCTGAGATGTGAATTTCTGTGCAAGTAATTTATTAAGGAAGTGCTCCCAACAGTAACCGGTAACAAGTAAGAGCTGGCCAAAGGACTAAGAAGTGGAAAAATCCAGGGCTGTGATTACAGAGAAACTGCTAAGATCTCTCTGACCTACAGGGAACTCTAGAGTATAAATTACACCTCAGTTTGTCCTGGACTCAAGTAAGGGAGCTGGGCTAGACTCTCTGCCTAGTCAGTGACTCTGAACCATCTCAGGAGAGATATAAAATCCTAACATTTTGCTTTTGATGCAGGCAGAGTAGTTCCTATAGCCCTGTGGCAGTCTCCAGAGTCACAGATGCAGGCTGTTAAAGGCAAGCAAACATAGAAGCTGAAGAAATATGGGTGATTTAAAAATAAACATGCTATCAAGACAACACTGCAGATTTCTAGTACCAGTAAATATAGCTTACTAGGAATTAATCCTAGGGTGATTCACTTTATCTCATTTAATTTTTTAATTCCATTTTTTCATTTTTAATACAAAAATGAATAGTAGCTTCTGCCTTGCATTCTTGTAGTATTGTTGACCGGATCAAAGAGAATAATAAATATTGTGCAGTTCTTTGTAAAAATAGAGTGCTATTCCCATGCAAGATATTCTTTTATTTTAAAGAGATTCTTTTATTATTGAAGAGATATTTTGCAAAATCTCTTTGCCATGGTTCATATGCCTGACACCTTTGTTCTTTCTGCAAGCAAGCTAAATAAGAATCCTTAAATATAGCTGTTCTCTATTAGTAATGGTGAATGTGGTCCTAATTTTAATGTTTAAAAATCTAAAATGACTAAAAGTACATTCTTAGTGACTTACTAGTTAAATTTTCAATCAAAAGACCTAATACATTTCTGCTTCTATCACAGTATTGTTGAACCTTTCAACAACAACAACAAAATTGGTAATTCCTTAGATATTTTGAAGAGTGCATTTCATAAATAGAGTGGTTATGTGAAGTTTCTCTAATGAAATCTAACATTTATAATAGCTCAAAATAGACCATATTCATATATGACATTGAATAAAATAATGTTTTCTAATGCAAATGTTTTCTTAAATGTTCTGATAGAAAGTTTATGACAACAAGAATTGAACATTACAGAATATTCACAGATCCACATAGAAATGCCATTTTCCACTTAAGATGTTAAAATTCATGTCCGTGAATGTATTTCCAATTTAAAAGCATAGAATGTAAATTCTGTAGTAGGTAATGCCACCTGAAGCAAGGATACATTTTATAATCCATCAAAATAGTCACAAGTTGTGAAGGCTGTCTTCATCATGTAGAGCCTAATGGTCTTAATTTTTCACATAACCATGGGGATTAGAAGTAGAATCAGCTCACAAGTATTTTAGGCAAGCATCTCTGAGTAATGCCATATTTTCAGTTTAGGGTTTTATCTCTATCTAAAACTAGAAATAAAATTTTGTCTCTAATGAACACAGAGGAACTTGAAAAACTTAGCCATCTAGGATTTGAAAAAGTATCCTTGTGTGTCTTTGCTCTTTCTTCTGTAGAAGGGCAATATTATTAGTTTAATGTTTCATACAATTCAGGCTGCTACATAGAAAATAAGAGTTACTCAGCCTTGGAGTCTCTGTTTAAGGTCCTAAGATTGCTTTTGGTCCCAACATTTGTCTTTCAAAATCCCCAAGGTTAAATTCAAATGTAACTTCTTTAAGTCTTCCAAAGTTTCTTATAGCAATTACTCATTTCTCATGTATTTTATTCCATATATTATGTACGATTCTTCTCTTGCTGTTAACCTTCTCTGAGGAGATACTTCCATATACTGTGTCATTCTGTATCCCTGTCCTTGGTAGTACTTACTGCAAAAGTGTTCAATAAATCCTTGAGTAGACTAGAAATGAAAATATTACTTGTACTGGAAACTCTCAAAGAATTTTGTGAGTCCTAACACTTAATATGTGAGTGAGATTCAAAAGTCATTTCATATGCTAGAATTAAAATTCACCCTTATTCATGATATCAACTCTACATAACTGCATATCTTTGAAATCCTTGTTGTGGGCACCTGTTGACTCTCCCCAGTTTTGGGGGGGAAAAACTCCTAAAAAGAAACCAAAGAACCTTTATATTCTAAGTGAAAGCCTTTCTTTTGCTCTTGAGACTTTTTCTAGTAAGACCTAGAGAAAATCTTTTTGAGATATTCCATTTATAATTAGGATGTTTAGTGTTTTCTTGCTGTAAGATCAACACCTTCAATACACTTATTAAAGATTTCAGGATGTCCATCTTTTACAGTAACCAACTTTTAGATTTTCATTTGTACCGCATTTTCTCTCAACTTTGATTTTGTAGGTGTGCTTCCTTCTAACTTGGCACATACCATTCATACAACCCTCTCTTTTTGTAGATGGCCCCCATTAGTTTTTCATAACTTAGCTCATGTAGCACTTTCTTACTCCCGAACCTTCCCTTATTCACCCCATCCCAGTTTTTATTGTACCTAATCTGTAGTCTTTTTTTTTTAATATTTATTTCTGAGAGAGAGAGAGAGAGACAGTGTGAGCTAGGGAGGGTCAGAGAGAGAGACAGAGAGAGACACAGAATCCGAAACAGGCTCCAGGCTCCAAGCCGGCAGTCAGCACAGAGCCTGACGCGGGGCTGGAACCCACAAAACGTGAGATAATGACCTGAGCCGAAGTTGGATGCTTAACCGCCTAATCCGTAGTCTTAATACACTGCCATTGTATTGTAATTGTCTAAGTACTTGATGATCTTATTTCTGGATCTTACTTCCATAAACCACTTAAAAATAATAGTCATTTTATATGTATTGTCAGAACCTAACAAAATGCCTGAAAACTCATAGGTGCTTAATCTTATGAATTAAGAATACTTTTCTTTAAGGGGTGCCTGAGTGTCTGGGTCAGTTGAACATCTCACTCTTGATTTCATTTCAGGTCATGATCTCATGATCATTCAATCAAACCCCACATTGGGTTTCTCTCTCTCTGCCCCTCTCCCAAATCATGTGTGTGTACACACGTGCTCTCTCTCTCTCTCTGTAAAATTAAAAAAAAAATTTTTTTAAGGAATACTTTTGTTTGAAACAAAGGCAGTAAGAAAAAATCCTTTTGTTATTCTTAGAATTGAGATATCTATGCTAGGACAATGTCTCTTAATTTGTATTGATCACACCCTTTTTCTAAAGAAAATGCTGACATTAAACCAATCAGCCAAAGATTCCTGCCTAGGAATATAAACACTGTTGGTATATATTCATGTCAGGAAAAAGCAGCATGTGACTCAAATGACCAATGACACCTACCTTGCCAGGTATTGATTTTGTTGTATCTATTTCACTAAAATTTTGGAAGGTTTACTAAATTATACAATTAACTTTGTACCCAAGTCATGGAATGCTGATATGGCAGTAGTATGCAAATTGAGGATTTCATGATACTTATTTCTGTTGGTATGAGTTACCCGATCATAAAATTTCTTTTCATCAGAAAATAGTTATTTCAAATGAGAAATAACAACTGATTTCTTCTACACTGCATGAAGAATATTTAGGAATTGTTCACATAAATATAGGCTTTAAAATAAATTTGCTGACCCACTTTATTCTGTCCCATATATGATTAATATAGCCAATGTGAAGGCGCTCTCATTTATCATGGACACCTACACCTATGGCTCTGGAGAAACTGATTAAGAAGCACTGATTATGAATCTGTATTAATTTTCTGGGCCACTAAAGGGAATTTTGACTTGTAGCACAGTCCTTTACAAAATGACTCCAACTGCTTCTGTTTTTCAAAGCCTATGGCACTTAAGTATAGATCTATCCTGGTTATAATGGACACATAGATCTCTAGACACACCATTATTTTGATGTGAAGTCTGAATATAAGGTTAAATTGAAGCCCTATCATTTTGGCATTATTGCATTGTCAACGGTATTGTCAGGATTGAAGAATAGCGCCGATTAAGAAGTCTGCTCTCATTACTTAAGATGATTGGCTTACAAAACGACTGGTAGGGAGAAGTAAAAGTTAGACTAGAACACCTTTAAAATAAGTCTGAAAAAATAACTGATTCAAATTCAGTAACCAAGGATTACTTTTAAAAAGTGATATGTAAATGCCACTAAAAACTGGAATAACCAAATTGGAATCATCCTAATCTAAAAGGTAATCACTAAACTTAATATAGCAAGCTTCCTGGCAATCAAACCATGCAAGCGGTTCTTGATAGCTGACTGTATTCTGTTCTCTAACCGCAGTTACTTTTCTGGATAGTAGCTTTTGCAATTTCCTTAATATATGTCCCTGGTGGACCTGAAACTATGCATTTTTTGACCCTGATTTCTTCTATACTAATCCTAAACATGTTACTTTGTCTGTTCTTGCTTCAGTACCCTGATATACACACCTCTGATTAAGAATATGGTGTTTTTACCTGAAGCTTCCATTAGAGCTTAAAAAATGTTCCACTGTGTGCAAATATTAGTCAGATGGAAAAATGCCATTTATCCTGTGCTTGACAGATCTCCAAACCAAGTATAATATTCATGTGTATAACAGAATCATTAAAGGTGGCTACAAGAAGCTATCTTAGGCAGTAGAATATATCATATTTAAAGTAAAAAATAAAAGCAATTCCCTAATTAAGTATTAGCATCAGTTTAGCTCAAGAAACAGAGCTATGGAGGGGGTGGGTGGGGCACCTGGTTCTGTCAGTTAAGCGGCTCACTGTGCTAACAACTCAGAGCCTGGTGCCTGGTTTGGATTTTGTGTGTATTTCTCTCTCTGCCCCTCCCCAGCTCAGGCTCTGTCTCTCTCTTTCAAAAATAAATAAACATTAAAAAAATACCAAAAAAAGAAAAAAAGAAACAGAACTATGGGGGCACCTGGGTGACTCAGTAGTTGAGCTTCTGACTTCACCTTTGTGCTGTCAGCACAGAGCCCACTTCAGATGTTCTTTCACCCTTTCTTTCTCTCAAAAATAAATAAATTAAAAAAAAAAAAGAAACAGAACTATGGATTCAAAAAGGATAGGTAATAAGACAATAAGACCACGAGGAAAAGAGCTCATTTTTATTACTTCCAACACTTTTCAAAATATTTTTCAATGATTCAAAAATTCAAATTCGATGGGTATAGTTTTTACCTTAACAAAAATCTTTTTTTTTAACTGGATGATTAACTACATATGGAAAAGTGGATGATTTGGGATATGAGATAATATTTTCCAATAAAAATAATGTGGTAATTTTGTTCTGTTGTATTAAAGCAGTATTTCAAAGCACAAAATAAATAAGAGTATTTCTGTGAAGTTCATTAGTTTTATTCAGATGTGCAATGCAAAAATACTCAGGAAGCCTAGGCAGAAGGGTTTTTGTTGTTGTTGTTGCTTTCCTTTGTTTTATTTACCGAATTTAATTGAAGACTTACGGGATTACTTCTAAGCAATCACCAGACAGTTCTCCTGGGCAGAGACCTTGCATTAAACAGTGTGAAGCAAATCCACCATCTCCAACAAATTTCTCTTTGAAGGATAATATTTTAGGCCAAAAAAAAAAAAAGGCACCTGAAGAAAATGACTATAAGGCTTCTGGAAGCCTGAAAACATAAGACAGAGATCTATAGTTACTTAAATCAAGACCATGGCAGTATGAAATAAGGTCACACAGTCCCACCAGTTTAGAGATTGAATGTAAATTGAAGGAATGTCGTTCATATTTCTAAAGTGGTTACAAATATGTTATGGTGACAAGGAAATTACACAGAAGAATGTTATAACAAAGCATATATAAATCTTTTTTTTTTTTTTTTTGGTAGTCTTTATCTGGTTTTGGTATCAGGGTAATGCCAACCTTCTAGTATGAATTTGGAAGCTTTCCTTCCTCTTGTATTTTCTGGAATAGGTATCATTAATTTCTGAAGAATAGGTATTAAATCTTCTTAAAATATTTGGTAGAATTCACTAATGAAGCCATCTGATCCTATACTTTTTTTGCTGGGAGTTTTTATATTATTGATTCAGTTTCATTGCCAATAATCAGTCTACTACAAATTTCTTTCTGATTCAGTTTGAGAAGGTTGTATGTTTCTAGGAATATATCTGTTTCTTCTAGACTGTCCAGTTTGTTGGCATATAATTTTTTATAATATTCTCTCAGAATCCTTTGTATGTCTCTGGTATTGCTTGTTACTTTTCTCCTCCATTTCATGTTTTATCTGAATTTTCTTCTTTCCTTCCTTCTTTCCTTCCTTCTTTCCTTCTTCCTTCCTTTCCTTCCTTTCTAGTCTGTCTTAAGGTTTATAGATTTTGTTGATCTTTTCAAAGAGCCAGCTCCTGGCTTAATAGATCTATTCCATTCAGTTTATTTTGGTCTCTATTTTATTTCTTTCTGTTCTAATCTGTTTAATTTCCTCCTTCTTTTGTCTTTAGGCTTCCTTCCTTTTCTAGACCCTTTAGATATAAGGTTAGGTTGTTTAAGATTTGTCTTGATTCTTCGGGTAGATCTGTATTGCTACCATCTTCCCTCTTAGAAAAGCTTTTGCTGTATGCCAAAGATCTTGGACCATTGTATCTGGACCTTGTATTTTTATATTTCCTTGTTGGTGTCTTGGTTGACCCTCTAGTTTTTTAGAAGTACATTATTCAGCCTTTATATGTTTGTATTCTGCCTAGACTTCTTGTGATTGATTTCTAGTTTCATACCATGATGCTTGGGAAAGATGCACGATATGATTTCAATCTGTTTTAATTTGTTGAGATTTGGGGGTTTTTTCTTTGTTTTTGTGGCAAATGTGATCTATCCTAGAGAATGTTCTATATGTACTTGAAAAGAATGTGTTTACTGCTATTTTGGGACAGAATGTTCTTAACCTATCTATTAGATCTGATCCATTGTGTCATTCACAGCCACCGTTTCTTTATTAATTTTTGGTCTGGATTCTCTACCCATTGATTTAAGTGGGGTGTTAAAATTCTCTACTATTATTATATCACTGCCAATTTTTTTCTTTTTATTATGTTAATAGTTGCTTTATGTTTTGGGGTGTTCCCATGTTGGGCTCACAAATACTTATAATTGTTTTACTTTCCTATTGTAATGTTCCCTTTATGATTGTTTAGTGTCCTTTATCTCTTGTTACAGTCTTTGTTTTAAAGTCTATTTGGTCTAATACAAATATTGTTACCCTAGCTTTTTTTTTTTCCTGTCTGGATGATAAATGTGAGTCTTTTGTAGGCAGTACACAGATGGTATTGCTTTCTTATCCATTCACTCACCTTATGTCTTTTTATTGGAGGGTATAGGCCATTTACATTCAAAGTAAGATAGGTATGTGTTTTTTGACATTTTTTTACTTCTGTACAGGTTGAAACCTATATTTTAATACTGGTACAAAAATAATATTCACGAAAAAAATTTTAAATTGATGCTGTCAAGGGCAATAGTAAGATACTACACAGTGGGAGCAGCAGACAAGCAAACTGTATCAGTTTAGGATACAAATTATACTATATCCCTATGACCAGAAAGTAATCAAATGTGGTGACTGAAACTGAGGTCTACAGAAGCTCATTGAAGATGGACTTACTGTCATGTCTTCATGGTATAGTCACTCCTGTTTTGGGATCCAGGGTGCTCGCTTCGGCAGCACATATACTGTTTTGGGATCCAGGGTGTTCTAGATACTCTTAGAGCTGAAACAGTGCAATATTGCATTTTGGCAATTTGTGGTGCCACAGTGGGGAAATCTATGCTGTCTACAGGATGAGGACAACACTCTCTTTTCTCATAGGTTAAATGTGAGTAAAGCCTTCTTGAACTGCCAGAATGTGTCATCTTCAACCAACTACATTAAAGAGAAGCTAGAAAGATCTGATACCTTATTTTGCTTCACCAGATTACTGCTTTGTTTGTCAAAAAAAAAAAAAGAATGTGGTAAAGATGAAAATATGCCTCTCATCTTCCACCATAGGAAATATAATTAACTGCTCTCCAGTGATTTTCTCTGAAATTCACCACTGAGTTAGTGCCAAGGCCATACTTCTGACAGTCTGCTTCCCCCTCATTATGGAGGTTGGCAGGTACATGGAGAAAGACACTCCTGAAAGATACAGGATTATGGTAATGGGCACATAGGCTTCAAGAGTCTTTCTCAACTTTGTCAAAATTATCTTGAAATTCTGCTCTAGTCAGCGCGCCTGGGTAGCTCAACTGGTGAAGCATCCAACTCTTGATTTTGGCTCAGCTCATGATCTCATAGTTAGTCTCAGCATAGAGCATGGGGCCTCCTTGGGATTCTCTCTCTTTCCCTCTCTCTCTGTTCCTCCCCCACTCATTCTCTCTCTCTCTCTTTCAAAAGAAACAAATGAACCTAAAAAAACAAAACAAAAAAAAAAAAAAAAAACAACTCTGTCCTCTACCCTAGTCTTAATGCCTTTCTTGCCCCACCTTCCTTCTTCCTCCTTTCCCACATAGGAGTAAATCTGCTTCATGGTCTCATGGAATTTCTCTTTTATTCCTCCAGTTTTACTGAGATACAATTAAGATACATCACTGTATAGGCTATACAGCTATAATGATTTTATTTACATATATTGTGAAGTGATTATCACAATAAGCTTACTGACCTCCATCATCTCCTCTAAATACAAGAAAACAGAAAAAAGAAAAAAAATTTCCCTTTGAAGAAAACTATCAGGATTTAGTATTTTAATAGCTTTCATACTTATATCATGTGACATACAGCCATCATGCTGCACATTATATACCTATTACTTATATTTTATTAATTTTTAAGTTTTTTAAGTTTATTTATATTGAGAGTGGGGGAGGAGCAGAGAGGTGGGGAGAGGGGGCGGGGAGGAGAGAGAATATGAATCTCAAGCAGGCTCCATATTGTCAGCACAGAGCCCAGCTCAGGGCTCGAACTCAAAAACCATGAAATCATGACCTGAGCTGAAATCAAGAACCAGATGCTTAACCGACTGAACCACCCAGATGCCCCACTTATCTATATTTTACCTGGAGGTTTATACACTTTGGCCACCTTTCTCTCATTCCTCTTCCTGTACACCCCCTTTGCCTGTGCTAACCCCAAACACAATCTCTTTTTCTGTGAATTTTTGGTTTTTTGATTCTACATATAAGAGGAATCACACAGTATTTGTCTTTCTCTGACATTTCATTTACAACAATGCTGTCAGGATCCATCTACATTAGCACAAATGGGTTTTCTTGTTGTTTTTTTTAATAGCTGAGTAATGTTGCATATATACAACAACTTCTTTATACATTCATCTACTATGGACACTTAAGTTGTCTCCATGTAAATAATGCTATGACCATGGGGAAGTAGATATCTTTTTTCAGCTTGTGTTTTCATTTACTTTGGATATATTACTTGAAGTAGAATTACTGGATCATGTAGTAATTTGGTTTTTACATTTTGAAGATCATCTATACTACTTTTCATAGTGGCTGTACCAATTTATGATTCCAACAAAAGTGTCTAAGAATTTATTTTCTCCACCTCCTCACCAGCCTTTGTTATTTCTTCTGTATATATATATACACACACACATATATATGTATATGTGAGGTATAGAGTTGATATGTCAGTTATACAATATAGTGAATGCACAATTCCATGCATTATGAAATGAAACATGCTCATTATGGTAAGTGTATAGTTAGCATCACTTGCCATTCAAAGTTACTGACAGGAGCATCTGGATGGCTGGTTTTGTTTGTTTGTTTTTGTTTTTTACACCAACCAGGGGTTTAATATAAATACAACCAGCATAGAAAAGTCCCAAATCATACAAATACCATAACCATAATGTCAAGTAACAGGCACAAAAGGCAGATTTCTGACCCTTTGGCTCATCCAACCCCCAAATAAAATGAACAAAGATGACAAATCAAGCAAATAAGAAGTAAGGTTCATACTAAGCTGTAGGAGGGGGAGAAAGAATGTTTGTGTGCATATCACACAGAATGGCCAGGGAATATCATGGGGCCAGGTTAGACCCTGGGCTGGGATGGAGAGAGACAGGTCCCTCAGCACAAGTTGGCCGAACTTGAGTTGTCCCAGGTGCGCTGGTGCCCTGCCCAATCTGGGAGGCTGTGTCAGAGGGAGGGCAGGGACCATATTCCTGCCCTCTGAGGGATGTCTGGCTTCTTCCTTACTGATTTGATGCCTTTATTTTTTCTTTTTATTCTGATTGCTGGGGCTATGACTTCCAACACCAGACTCAATAAAACTAGGAAGAGTAGACATTCTTGTCTCATTCCGCATCTTAGAGGAAAAGCTTTTAGATTTTTACCATTGAGTATGATGTTAATTAAATATAGGCTTATCATATATGGCTTTTGCTATGTTGAGGTATGTTCCTTCTAAACCCACTTTACTGAGAATTTTTATCATGGATGGATGTTGAATTTTGTGAAACGCTTTCTCTGCATCTATTGAGATGACCATATGGTTTTTATCCTGCATTTTGCAAATGTGATGAATCATTTTGATAGATTTGTGACTATTGGAGCATCCTTTTTCCCTGGAATTCCACTTGATTATGGTGAATGATTCTTTTACAGTTTTTCATTTGGTTTGTTCCTATTTTGGAGATTTTACATCTGTCTTCATCAGGGTACTGGTCTGTAGTTTTCTCTTTATTGATAGTATCTTTTCTGGTTTTATTATCAGTGTAATATTGGCCTTATAGGAAGAGTTTGGAAGCTTTCATTCTTCTTGTGGTTTTTTTGCAATGGTTTGAAAAGAGTATGTGTTACTCTTTCTTTAATTTTTGAATATGTTATTTAAATTCTTATTAACATGCAGTGTAATATTAGTTTCAGGTATATAATATAGTGACTCATCAGTTCAATATAATACCCAATGCTCATTACAAGTGTACTCCTCAGTCCTCATCACCCATTTAACCCATCTACCCACTACCACGCCTCTAAGAACCACTACTTTCCTCTCTATAGTTAAGAGTCTCTTTCTTGGTTTCCCTCTCTCTTTTTTTCCTCTTTGCTAATTTGTTTTGTTTCTTAAATTATACTACTGAGTGAAATCACATAGTGTTTGTCTTTCTCAGATTTACTTTGCTTAGCATAATACTCTCTAGCTCCATCCATGTCTTTGAAAATGGAGAGATTTCATTTTTTATGGCTGAGAAATGTTTACTTCTAGTTATGACCTTTTCTTTGCTGAAAGAAAACACTTTAACATTTCGTATAAGGCCAGTTTAGTGGGTATCAACTCCTTTATCTCACTTTCAATTCTGAATGACAGTCTTACAAGGTGAAGTATTTTTGATTGTACAATTTTTCCTTTCAGCACTTTGAGTATATCATGTCATTCCCCTATGGCCTGCAAAGTTTCTGCTGAAAAATTGTCTCGCAGTCAGTGAGATTTCAATTGTACATAAATATTTGCTTTTCTCTTGATACTTTCAAGATTTTATCTTTGCTTTTTGACATTTTAATTATTATATGTCTTTTTGTAGACCTCTTGGGGTTCATCTTTTTTGGGGTTCCCTCTGCTTCCTAGACCTGAATGTGTGTTCCCTTCCTCAGGTTAGAGAGGTTTATAGCTGCTCATTCTGTCTTGTTCCCTGTCCTCCTCTGTTGGGACCCTTATAATGCAAAAGTTAGTATGCTTAATGTTGTTCCCAATGTCCATTAACCTATTATATATTTTTTTCTGTTCAGCATGAGGATTTTCACTCTATCTCCTGTCTTTCACTCTGCTGATCCATTCTTCTGTTTTCTCTAATCTCTTATTTTCTTCTAGCTTATTTTTTATTTCACTTAATATGCTTTTCAGCTATGATATTTTCTCTTTTTTGAACTTCTGAGTTAGTTTAGGTCTTTTTCTCAGGATTTGTCATTTGTTTGGAACATGTTTCTTTGTCTCCCAATTTGTCTGATTGTCTGTTTGTTTCCATTAAGTAGGCCAGCTGCATTTGTTTGTCTTGAAAGTAGTGGCTTTATATGTAAGACCTCCTTTGTGGCCCCGGAGCACAATGCCACCAGGTCATAAGCACTGGTTGCTCTGAGGGTGTCCCCTGTGTGAGCTGCATGAACCCTCCTCTGTGAATGAACTGCGATTGGTGTGAGTACGCTGGTGGATAGGGTGGCCCCCAGCCTGGTTGTCTGCAGTGACCGCCTTAACTATTGTGGGTGCAGTGGTGGAAAAGCTATGATGACCATTGTTATGAGCATGAGGTGATATCTCATAATATTTGTAATTTGTACTTCCCTCATGATTACTGATACTCAGCATCTTTTCTTGTACATGGTGGCCTTTTGCAAGTCATCTCTGGAAACATGTATGGTTAGGTCTTTTGCCCATTTAGATTGGCTAATGAGGTTATTTGTTTGCTTTTTAATTTTAATTTGCATGAATTTTTAGTATATTTTAGATATTAACAACCTCTCAAGGTATTTAGTTTGCAAATACATTTTTCCCTTCACTAGGTTGTCTTTTCACTTTGTTGCTAATCTCTTTTGCTATGTGAGAGCTTTTTAGTTTGATGTAATCCTGCTGATTTTTATTTTGTTGCTCATGCTTTACATGCCACATCCAAAGAATCATTGCCAAGACCAATAGCAAAGAACATTTTTCCTGCCTTCTTCTAGGAATTTCATGGTCTCAGGTTTTATGTTTAAGTCATTTTAATTTTTGTGAGTGGTAATAGATGGGGGTTTAGTTTTATTCTTTCACATGTGAATACCTAATTTTCTCAGCACCATTTATTAAAGAGACTATCTTTTCTCCATTGAACTGTATTGGCTCCATTATTAAATATTGATTGACTGTGTATGCTTGGGTTTATTTCTGCACTCTTAATTCTGTTCCATTGATTTCTTTGTCTGTTTTGATACCAGGACCGTACTGTTTTAATAGATTATAGTCTGATGGTCTAGCTTAAAATCAAGAGGTTTGATGTCTCCTGTTTTTAACTTGTCAGGATTACTTTGGCTATTCAGGATTATCATGGTACCATTTTTTTTTAAAAGTGTGTTTTTTATTCCTGTAAAGTTGCCCTTGAAATCTTGAGAGAGATTGTTTTTAGTAGTATTATATTTTAATAATACTAATTCTTCCAATCCATGAACAGAGAATACCAGTCATTTGTGTGTGTGTGTGTGTCTTTGACTTCTTCCATCAGTATCTTCAAGTTTCAAGAGTAGTGATTTTTCACTTCTTTGGTTAATTTTGTTAATAAGGATTTTATTGATTTATTTATACTGTGGTAAATGGAATAATTTTATTTAATTTTCACATATTGTTAGTGTATAGAAATACTACTGCTTTTTATGATATTTTTGTCTCCTGAAACTTTACTGAATTTGTTGAGATATAAGAGTTTTTAGGTGTGAACTTTAGTATCATCTGCAGATTGTGATAGTTTTACTTCTTCCTATACAATTCTGACACTTTTGATTTCTTTTTTCTTTCTGACTTCTCTGTAAGGATTTCCAGTCATATATTGAATAGGAGTGGTCAGAGTGAATACTCTTACCTTGTTTTTGTTCTTTTTCATCGAAGTAGTTGCTACACAATGTTATACCAGTTTCAAGTATACAACATAGTAATTCAACAACTCTGTAAGTTAAGCAATGTTCACAACAGTATACCATAACATTATATTATTATGCCATTAACTAGATTTGCTATGCTCTATGTTTCATCCCATGACTTTTTCATTCCATACTGAAAGCCTGTATCTCTCACTCCTCTTTACCCATTTTGTGCATTTCTCCCCACCTTCCCTTCTGGAAACCACCAGATTGTTCTCTGTATTTCAAGGTCTGTGTCATAGACTTTAAGTCTAATGTTCTTTCTTGTCCAGCAAGAAAGTGGATGCAGGGTTAAAATGCGAGAGATGGTTAATGTCCAGGAAAAGGCAAGAGCCTCGATTAAAGGTCCTTGCTCCATTTTTATTAGGATCAGAAGGCTTACAAATATGGTGATATACGTGCACAAAGAGACATACTGTGAATGTTAACTCATGGACATGAGGGAAAGGGGGTCTTGACGATTTACAGGGTTAGGGCTTTGGGTTAATACAAAGCAAAATCATGGTTCTGGGGCTGGGCCAAAGGTTGTTTACAGCAGACATGAGGAACTATCTCTGCTTACTTACCTAAACTGGTCTAGAGGACAAGAATGACAGACTAAGTAACTACAGGGTCAGCAAGGGACCTTTCTTTTGTTAATTATCTCCTCTCCAGGCAACTTAGCCCTGTAGCAGTCTATGGTCCTAATTACCTGTTTACATAATTTGGTCCTTTCTTCCTGTGAAAGAAGTTTTCTGCTATAGTACTAAATTGGGGGTTGCTTTTGCCCTGAATACTGTTGTTCTTTTTGGGACCTTTGCCCCCCCCCCCCATACCTATGCACCTAATCTTGTTTACCCAAAGTTGAGAGTGAGCAACCTAAGGCTTTCTAATTCATTATGCCTTGTTAACCCATTGGTGTAAGCCCAGGGAATTCCTAAACTTATTCCCCACTGATCTATACCTTTTTCTTGGTTTATTTGTTCATTTTGGTTTGTTTTGGGATCCACATATAAGTAAAATAATATATTTGTCCTCATCTTATTTCACTTAGCATAATACCTTCTAACTCCATCCTTGTTGTCACAAATGGCAATACCTAATTTTCATTTATGGATGAGTACTATTCCAGTGTGTGTGTGTGTGTGTGTGTGTGTGTGTGTGTGTGTGTCACTTTCTATATCTATATATATCTATATCTATATCACTTTTTCTTTATCCATTCATCTCTCAGATTCACTCCTTAGAATGCACCCCATTTTTAACAAGTGTTTTCATTTTCCTTGGATAAACATCCATTAGTGCAATTTCTGGATTGTGTGGTATTACTACTTTTAAATATTTGAGGAAACTACTTAGTTTTCCACAGTGGTTGTATTATTTGACCTTCCCACCAACAGTGGATAAAGTTCTTTTTTCTCTACATTCTCCCCTAATCTTATTATTTCTTCCTGGTACTAGCCATTCTGACTGTGTGAGGTGATATCTCATTTGTGGTTTTGATGCATTCCCCTGTTGGATGAGTGGTGTCAAGCACCTCTTCATATCTCTGTTGGCCATCTGTATACCTTCCTTTAAAAAAATGTCTTTTAAGTTGTCTATTTTTAATTGGACTAATCAGTTCTTGTGTGTTAAATTTTTAATTTTTATAAAATCTATTGTCAAATTGGCTAACATATAGTGTGTAGAGTGTGCTCTTGGTTTTGGGTGCAGATTGCTGTGATTCATCCCTTCTATACAACACCCAGTGCTCGTCCCAACAAGGGCCCTCCTCAATGCCTATCGCCCATTTTTCTCTCTCTTCCACCCCCCACCATCAACTCTCAGTTTGTTCTCTGTATTTAATGGTCTCTTATGGTTTGCCTCCCTCCTTCTCTGTTTGTAACTATTTTTTCCTCTTGTTTCCCTGATGGTCTTCTGTTAAGTTTCCACATTTGAGTGAAAACATGGTATCTGTCTCTCTCTGACTGACTTGTTTCACTTAACATAACACCCTCCAGTTCCATCCACATTGCTGCAAATGGCATGATTTCATTCTTTCTCCTAGAAGTACTTTCAATAATAGCTAGATTATGGAAAGAGCATAAATGTCCATCAACTGATTAACGGATAAAGAAGATGTGGTTTATATATACAAAGGAATACCCCTTGGCAATGAGTTTTTAGATATTTTAAATATTAAGCCCTTATCAAATATGTCCTTTGCAAATACCTCTTCTCATTCAATAGATTCCCTTTTAATTTTGTTGCTGTAGTCCTTGACTGTGCAAAAGCTTTTTATTTTGGTGTAGTCTCAATGATTTATTTTTGCTTTTGTTTCTCTTGACTGAGGAGACATGTTTAGAAAATGTTGCTAAAGCTGTTATCCAAAGTATTAATGGGTTTTTCCACCTCTTAGGAGTTTGTTTTATGGCTTTAGGTCTCACTGTGGACTACAGGCCAGTATCTGTGATGCAATAAAATATTTGCAAACTGAATCCAACAATGTATTTTGAATTTATTTTTTGTATGGTTTTAGAAGTGGTCCAGTTTTCCCAATACCACTTATAGAAGAGACTCCTTCTCCCCATATTATTTCATCTTTTGTTGTATACTAACAGATCATATAAATGTGGGTTTACTCTAGTCCTCTATACCCTGCTTCATTGATCTAGGTGTCTACTAAGCCAGTATCATATTGATTTGAGTAGTATAGCTTTATGATATATCTTAAAGTCTGAGATTGGGTATCTGCAGGTTTGATCTTTTATCAAGATCACATTGGCTTTTCAAGTCTTCCGTGGTTGCATACAAATTTTAGGATTATTTGTTCTACTTCTATGAAAAATATTATTGGTATACTGACAGGGATTACATTGCATCTGTAGATGACTTTGGGTAGTATGGACATTTTAACAATATCTTTTCCAATCCATTAGGATGGAATATCTTTACATGTTAGTATCATCTTCGGTTTCTTATATGAATATTTTATACTTTTCACAAGACGGGTTTCACTTCCTTGTGTAAGTTTATTCCTATATATTTTAATATTTTTGGTACAATTATAAACAGAATTGCTATCTTAATTTCTCTTTCTGCAATGTCGTTATTGTTGAATTTTATTGGTATATTAGCCATTCTGACTGGTGTGAGAAAGACAAACAAAGAAATGGAATCTTAACTGCGGAGAACAAACTGATAGTTACCAGAGAGGAGCTGAGTAAGGAGTTGGGTAAAAACAGATGATGGGATTAAGCAGTACACTTGTTGTGATGAGCACCAGGTGATAAAAAACTTTAAAAAATGCAACAGATTTCTGTGCATTAATTTTGTACCCTAAAAATTTACTGAATTTTTAGTTAATGATTTTTTGGTGGATACGTTAGAGTTTTCTATATATGGTACCCTGTTCTTTGCAAAGAGTAAATTTTGTCTGATTACCATAGCTAGGACTTCCAATACTACACTGAATAAAATTGGTGAGACTGGATGGTGTAGAGAAAACCTGAGATGGTCTAAGAGAAAACCTTTGAGATTTTCACCATTAGCTGTGATGTAAACTGTGGGTTTGTCACATACGGTTTTTGTTATATTGAAGTATGTTATCTCTAAACCCACTTTGTTGAGATTATGAATTATTAAATTTTGATATATATTTTTTTATCCTTCAGTTTTAATGTGATGGATGTGTGGATATGGAGAAACATCTTTCTTCCCTGGAATAAATCCCCCTTTGTTCTGTTTTGTTTTGTTAGTGTTTTGTTCCAAGTGGTTTGCTGGTATTTTGTTGAGCATTGTAGTATCTCTGTTTATCAGGGATATTTGCTTGTCATTTTCTTTTCTTTTTTTTTTCTTTCTTTATTTCTTTCTTTTTTTTATAATTTCTTTACCTGGTTTTTATATCAGGGTAATGCTGGCCTCATAATATGAATACGGAATCAATATTTACTTCTGGATATTTTGTTCTGGTTTAAGAAGAGTGGATATTAATTTTCCTCAAAGTGTTTGGTAGAATTCAACTGTGCAGTCATCTGGTCCTGGACTTTGTTTGTTGGGAGTTTTTTGATCACTGATTCAATTTTGTTCCTAGTAATTAGTTTGTTCAGATTATCTATTTCTTCCTGATTCACCTTTGGAAGAATGCATGTTTTAGGAATTTATCCATTTCTTCTAGGTTGTCAAATTTGTTGGCATAAAATTTTTCATAGTAGTCTCTTATAATCATTTGTGTTTTTGTGGTGTTTGATGTTACTCCTCTTTTTCATATATCATTTTATTTGAGACATCTCTTTTATTAAAGGTCTAGGTAAAGGTTTATTAAACCATCTTTTCAAAGAACTGTCTCTTGGTTTCATGGATTATTTCTATTCTTTTTAGTCTCTATTTTATTTATTTCTACTGTGATGTTTATTTTTCATTCCTTTTATCTGCTTTGGGCTTTTTCTTTATCTGCTCCCTTTAAATGGATGGTTAGATTTGATAATTTCAAATGTCAAAAATTTGACATTTTTCTTGTTTTTTTAAGGTAGGCTTGTATTGCTATTAACTTCCTAGAACTCCTTTTCCTATAGCCCCAAAATTTGGGGCCATTTTTTTTCCATTTTCATTCACCTCCATATATTGTTTCATCAACCCATTGACTTTTTCTTTGAATGTTTATTTACTTATTTTGAGAGAGAGCACATGGAAGGGGAGGGGCAGAGAGAAAAGGAGAAAAAGAATCCCAACAGGGCTCCACAATTGTCAGCATAGCGCCTGATGCAGGGCCCCATCTCACAAACTGTGAGATCATGACGGAGCTGAAATGAAGAGCTGGATGCTTAACCAATTGAACTACCCAGGCACCCCTGATCCATTGGTTGTTGACCAACATGTCTTTTAGCTTCCATGGGTTGCTATATAGTTTCATAATGTTGTGGTGAGAAATGATGCTTGATAGGATTTCAGTCTTTTGAAATATACTGAAACTTGTTTTGTGGCCTAATATGTGATTTCTCCTAGGAAATGATCTATGTGCACTTGAAAAGAAGTGTATTCTGCTATTTTTGTTCGAATGCTTTGTATATATTTATTTGTGAAGTCCATGTGGGCTAATGTGCCTACCAAAGCCATTGTTTCCTTAATGATGTACTGTCTGGATGATTTATCCTTTGATCTAGGTAGAGTTTTAAAGTCTTACTATTACTATATTATGGTCTTTTTTCCTTTTATGTTTATTAATATTTGCATTATATATTTAGGTACTCCAATGTTGGGTACATAGATATTAGATATCTATAAATATTATATTCTCTTCTGGGATAGACCCCTTTCCAAGTAATTGAAATATTACTTGGTAATTACATAATTATCATTGTGTAATACCTTTCCCTCTTGTCAAGAGTCTTTGTTTTAAACTCTATTTTTTCTGATAAAACCAATGTTACCTAGGGCTGTTGGAGGTTTTTCTTTTATCTATTTGCATCTTTTTCCATTTCTTTGCTTTCATTCTACTTGTGTTTTCAGGTCTGAAGTGAGGCTCTTATAGGCATGTTAGAAATACAGATGTTTCTTTTAAAAACATATATTCTGTCATGTGTGTCTTTTGTTTCGAGCATTTAGGCGATTTACATTAACTACTGATTGGTATGTATTTATTCCCAATTGGTAAGTTGTATACTGGTTTTCATAGTGTGTCTCTTTCTTTAGTCACAAAAGAAGGAATAGTCAATATTGTATGTGGCTTCCTTTTATTTTTAGTGTATCTCTTAAAGGCTTTTTTGTGTTTACAGTGAGGTTCATATGTAACATCCTATGTATGTAATAGTTTATATTAAGTTTATGGTCACCTAATTGTGAACCTATTCTAAACGCACTAAATTTTCACTGCACTGTACCAATTTTATGTATATGTTGGCACATTTTATATGTTTTTATTTTTTATTTGAAATTTATTTCATTGGAGTTTCCTAAAGTTTTTTTGTTTTTTTTCTTTTTACAAATAGTTTATTGTCAAGTTGGTTTCCATATAACACCCAGTGCTCATCATCACAAGTGCCCTCCTCCATGCACATCACCCGTTCTCCCTCCTGCACCCATCAGACCTCAGTCTGTTCTCAGCATTCAAGAGTCTCTCATGGTTTCCCCCTCTTCCTCTCCCCTAATATTTCCCCCCTTCTCTAAAACGGTACTCTGTTAAGTTCCTCCTACTCCTCCTATACGTGCAAACATATGGTATTTGTCCTTCTCTGCCTGACTTATTTTGCTCAGCATAACACCCTCTATTTCGATCCATGTGGCTACACATGGCCAGATTTCATTCTTTCTCATTGCCATGTAGTATTCCATCGTATAGATAAACCACATCTTCTTGATCCATTCATCCATTGATGAACACTTAGGCTCTTTCCATGTTTTAGCTATTGTTGAGAGTGCTGCTATGAACATTGGGGTACATGTACTCCTAAGCATCCGTACTCCTATATCCCTTGGGTAAATTCCTAGCATTGCTATTGCTGGGTCATAGGGGAGTTCTATTGTTTATTTTTTGAGGAAACTCCACACTGTTTTCCAGAGGGGCTGTACCAGTTTACATTCCCACCAACAGTGTAGGAGGCTGCCCGTTTCTCCACATCCTCGCCAGCATCTAGCGTTCTCTGATTTGCTCATTTTAGCCACTCTGACCGGCGTGAGGTGGTATCTCAGTGTGGTTTTGATTTGTATTTCCCTGATGAGGAGGGATGCTGAGCATCGTTTCATGTGTCTGTTGGTCATCTGGATGTCCTCTTTGGAGAAGTGTCTGTTCATATCTTCTGCCCATTTCTTTACTGGGTTGTTTGTTTTTCGGGTGTGGAGTTTGGTGAGTTCCTTACCGATTTTGGATATTAACCCTTTATCTGCTATGTCATTTGCAACTATCTTTTCCCATTCCGTTGGTTGTTTATTAGTTTTGTGGATTGTTTCCTTTGCCGTGCAGAAGCTCTTAATCTTAATGAGGTCCCAATAGTTTATTTTTCCTCTTCATTCCCTTGCCTTTGGGGATGTGTCAAGTAAGAAACTGCTGCGGTGGAGGTCAAAGAGGTTGTTTCCTGCTTTCTCCTCTAGGGTTTTGATGGTTTCCTGTCTCACAGGCAGGTCCTTTATCCATTTTGAGTTTGTTTTTGGGTATGGTGTGAGAAAATGATCTAGTTTCATTCTTCTGCATGTTGCTGTCCAGTTCTCTGAGCACCATCTGTTAAAGAGGCTGTCTTTTTTCCATTGGATACTCTTTCCTGCTTTGTCAAAGATTAGTTGGCTGTATACTTTTGGGTCCAGTTCCAGGTTCTCAATTCTATTCCATTAGTCTATGTGTCTGTTTTTGTGCCAATATAATGCTGTCTTGATGATGACAGCTTTGTAGTAGAGGCTCAAGTCTGGGATGATGATACTCCTGTTTTGGTTTTCTTCAATATTACTTTGGCTCTTCGGGGTCTTTTGTGCTTCCATACAAATTTGAGGATAGTTTGTTCTAGTTTTGAGAAGTATGCTGGTGCAATTTTGATTGGGATTGCATTGAATGTGTAGATTGCTTTGGTTAATAATGACATTTTAACAATATTTATTCTTCTGATCCATGAGCATGGAATGTTTTTCCATTTCTTTATGTCTTCTTCAAATTCCTTCATAAGTTTTCTATAGTTTTCATCATACAAATCTCTTGTATCCTTGGTTAAGTTTATTCCTAGGTATTTTATGGTTTTTTGTGTAGTTGTGAATGGGATCAGTTTCTTGATTTCTTTTCTGTTGCTTCATTGTTGGTGTATTAAAATGCAACCGATTTTTGTACATTGATTTTGTATCCTGCAACTTTTCTGTACTCATGGATCAGTTCCAGTAGGCTTCTGGTGGAGTCTGTCGGGTTTTCGATGTAGAGTATCATGTCATCTGAGAAGAGTGAAAGTTTGACTTCCTCTTTGCCAATTCTGATGCCTTTGATTTCCTTTTGGTGCCTGATGGCTGATGCTAGGACTTCCAGCACTATGTTAAACAACAGTGGTGAGAGTGGACATCCCTGTCGTGTTCCTGATCTCAGGGGGAAAGCTCTCAGTTTTTCCCCATTGAGGATGATGTTACCTGAGGGCTTCTCATAGATGGCTTTTATGATGTTTAAGTAAGTTCCTTCTATCCCAACCTTCTCGAGGGTCTATATTAAGAAGAGATGTTGTATTTTGTCAAATGCTTTTTCTGCATCTGTCGACAGGATGATACGGTTTTTATCTTTTCTTGATGTGATGTATCACATTGATTGATTTTTGAATATTGAACCAGCCCTGTAATCCACTTGTAATCCCTGTAATCCCACTTGATTTTGGTGGATAATTCTTTTTATGTGCTGCTGGATTTGATTTGCAAGTATCTTGTTGAGGATTTTTGCATCCGTATTCATCAAGGATATTGGCCCCTAGTTCTCTTTTTTTGCTAGATCTCTGTCTGGCTTGGGAATCAGAGTGATGCTGGCTTCATAAAATGAGACTGGAAGTTTTCCTTTGATTTCTATTTTTTGGAATAGCTTGAGAAGAATGGGTATTAATTCTGTTTTAAATGTCTAGTAGAATTCCCCAGGGAAGCCGTCAGGTCCAGGGCTCTTATTTGTTGGGAGATTTTTGATCACTGATCTGATTTCTTCACTCATTATGGGTCTGTTCAGATTTTCTCTCTCTTCCCCTGTGAATTTTGGTAGTGAGTGTGTGTTTAGGAATTTGTCCATTTCTTCTAAATTGTGCAATTTGTTGGCATATAATTTTTCATAGTATTCCCTGATATTTGCGTGTATTTCTGAGGGGTTGGTTGCAATAAGTCCATTTTCATGCATGATTTTGTCTATTTGAGTGCTCTCTCTTTTCTTTTTGAGAAGTCTGGCTAGAGGTTTGTCAATTTTGTTTATTTTTTCAAAAAACGAACTCTGTTTCATTGATCTGTTCAATTGTTTCTTTGGTTCCGATGTTGTTTATTTCTGCTCTGATTTTTACTATTTCTCTTCTTGTACTGGGTTTGGGGTGCTCTTGTTGCTCTCCCTCTACTTCCTTTAGGTGAGCTGTTAGATTTTGCACTTGCACTTTTTCTAATTTCTTGAAATAGGCCTGGAGTGCAATGTACTTTCCTCTTAGGACTGACTTTGCTGCATCCCATCGGGTTTGGATTATTGTCTTTTCATTTTCGTTTGTTTCCATATATTTTTTCATTTCTTCTCTAATTGCCTGATTGGCCTATTCATTCTTTATTTTTTGGCCCATTCATTCTTTAGTAGGGTGTTCTTTAACCTCTATGTTTTTGGAGGTTTTCCAGACTTTCTCCTGTTATTGATTTCTAGTTTCATAGCATTGTGATCTGAAAGTGTGCATGTTATGATCTCCATTCTTTTATATTTATTGAGGGCTGCTTTATGTCCCAGTATGTGATATACCTTAGAGAATGTGCCATGCCCACTTGAGAAGAAAGTGAATTCCAGGGCCTCAGGATGTAGAATTCTAAATATATCTGTCAGATCCATCTGGTCCAATGTGTCATTCATGTCCGTTGTTCCTTTAGTGATTTTCTGTCTGGTTCATCTATCCATTGCTGTAAGTGGAGTATTAAAGTCCCCTGCTATTAGCATATTCGTATCTTTAAAATTGTTTTTGTTTGAGATTGTTTTAAAGATTTATGTGCTTCCATATTCAGCGCATAGACATTTATAATTGTTAGTTCTTCCTGAATGATAGACCCTGTAATTAGTATATAATGCTCTTCTTTATCCCTTGTTATTGTCTTTAATTTAAAGTCCAGTTTGTCTGATATAAGTATAGCTACTCCAGCTTTCTTTTGACTTCCAGTAGCATGATATATATTTCTCCATCCCCTTATGTTTAATCTGAAGGTACCTTACAGCCTAAAATGTGTTTCTTGTAGACAGCAGATAGATGGATTTTGGTTTTTTTATCCATTCCGCTACCCTATGTCTTTTGATTAGAGCATTCAGCCTATTTACATTCAGTGTTATTATTGAAATATATGGGTTTTAGAGTCATATTGTCCTTTGTTGGATTCATGCTTGTGGCCGTGTCTCTGATATCTTGTGTTCCTTGCAACATTTCCCTCAGGGAGTCCCCCTCAGGATTTCTTGTAGGACTGGTTTAGTGGTGACACATTCTTTCAATTTTTGTTTATTGGAAAGACTTTTATCTCTCTTTCTATTCTGAATGAGAGGCTTGCTGGATAGAGGATTCTTGGCTGCATATTTTTTTCTGTTCATCACTTTGAAGATCTGCCATTACTTTCCTGGCTTGCCAAGTTTCATTAGATAGGTCTGTCACCACTCTGATAGGTTTCCCTTTGTATGTTAGGGACCTTTTCTCCCTAGCTGCTTTCAAAATTCTCTCTTTGTCTTTATATTTTGCCAGTTTCACTGATATGTCGTGCAGAAGATCGATTCAAGTTACGTCTGAGGGGAGTTCTCTGTGCCTCTTGAATTTCAACGTCTACTTCCCTCTCCAGGTTGAGGCAGTTCTCTGCTATAATTTGTTCCAGGACTCCTTCAGCACCTTCCCTTACTCTTCCTCTTCTGGGATTCCTATGATACGGATATTGTTCCATTTGATTGTATCCCTGAGCTTTCGAACTCTTCTTTCATGTTCCTGGATCAGTTTCTCTCTCTTTTTCTCAGTTTCTTCTGTTTCTATAATAATGTCTTCTAAATCACTTATTCTCCTTTCTGCCTCTTCAGTCTGTGCATTGGACACCTCCAGTTTATTATGTATCTCATTTAATGCATTTTTAAATTCATCATAACTATATTTAAGCTCCATGTTGTTTGTAGCCATAGTTTCTCTGATGTTCCCCATGCTTTTTTCAAGCCGACGATTAATTTTATGATTATTGTTCTAAATTCTTGTTCAGTTATGTTGCTTGTGTCTGTTTTGAGCAGTTCTCTAGCTGTCATTTCTTCTTGGAATTTCTATGGAGTTCTTCCATTTCATCATTTTGGTTAGCTTTTTATCTCTTGTTAATTTTAAAAGCTTGTTGTACACTCTGCCCCTGTGAGTTCTGCTGTATTAGAGAGGGCTCTTTGACTGTTCTGGGCCTGTCTGTTCAGGAAGTGTTCTTTGGATGCTGTCTCTTGGTTTCTCTTATTGAGCGTTTGGTTATTTTGTTTCCCTACTGGTAGTGGTATTTGGGACTCTCCACCATGTGTAGGTTTGGCTTGTTTCTTGAGGTAGCCCTGGGAAAAAACAAAAAGAAAACAGACAACCACAGAGGAAACAAAGGTACACAAATACACAGACAAAACCAATAAACATGCAAACCCAGGCTCAGGTAAAAAAATCAACAACAGCAACAAAACAGCTATCTGGAGGGGACGGGCGTGGTTTGGTGTTGGCAGGTCTTGTCTCCACTGTATCTGCTGGCCGCTCCCTGAGGCCCCACCTTGGTGGTTGTGGGGAGTAGAATGGTGTAGCTCCAGCTCCTTCTGAACCAAGCATTGCATATCACTTTATTTGGGTCAGATCTCCCTGTGCTGAGGATGTAGCCAATGTGGGCTGAGTTCTATGCCCCACGCCCTGCTCGTTTCCAGGTCCCAGTCCGTGGGCTTTGTTACACTGCCCTGAATGGTCCCACAGGTCACGGCTTCCCTGTTGCCAGGGGTTGAGTGGGGGGTGGGGGAAGCGTTGCAGCCTCAGATCCGCCCGGGTCAAGCAGCAATACAACCGGAGTGCGTTCACGAACATAGCAACTTCAGGTCAGAAGAGTCCTGTCGCTGCAGCGCATAGCCGCGGCAGCTTCACTGGGCCGCCCGTGTGCGTGCCGCTGGCACCAGCGCTGCTTCAGCAGGCTGCTGGTGCAGCCGCTGCAGGCATTGCTGCCGCCTCACCCGGCCGCTGCTGCCGCCGCCATGGATGGTGCCAGGCACGCAGCAGTGCAGTTTTTCCTGGCGCCTTCTGAGGCCAGGGCACCTAGTTTAAAGTCAGCACCCCAGCCAGAGCTAAAATAAAAAACACTCTCTTTCCAAGCTGAGGGATTTTTTTGGTTTTTGTTTTTTTTCTCTTCTCCAGGGACGGTTCTATGAGCAATCTCAGCTTTTCTTTTCTTTCCCCTGGACTCGCAGCAGCTCACCACTGCTCTCAGGTTAATCACTCACTGCAGTTGCATGCAAGCCAGGTTCCCTCCCCTCCCTCCGTATCTCTGGGTCATGTCCTGCTTTTATCTTCCCCAGCTCGCACTCACGCACTTATGAGGTTGCCTTCCCAGTGTACTCGGTCTCTTTGTCTTCCCAAACTCCTGTGGCTCAGTGTCCTACGACTTCAGGCTTTCTCTGTTTGAGAGATGGGTGCAGGCAAAATGTATGGAGCTCCCTACTTCTCTGCCATCTTGCCCCTCCCTCACTTTATATGTTTTTAATTAGTGTCTTTTATTCTTAATGCTACCTCTATAAGTGATTATTCTACTACCTTTACTGCTTTTAGTTCTTTTGTTCAGAGCATATTCTTTTATATTCTCACTTTTTTTTCTTATGACTTAGCCACAACAGGTGTATCTCCTAAAATTCAAAAAAAAAATGTCATGTGTAGGGATTTCCTCTGTGTCAACTGTGTGCTTTTGACATCTTTAGCTGTCTAGTTGGAGTTAGTTATAGCTGGCATGGGCTGGGGGTCCTGAGGTAGTCATCCCGCTGGGATAGCTGGAGCTGAAGTGGGCACAAGCCATGATGGTCCCCAGGTCCTGTGTGCAGAGGATGCCATGGCAGGACAGACAGCTGAAGCTGAATGGGTACAAGAAGGGGGGCCCTGGGGTGCTCTATGCAGTGGGGTATCCTGAGCTGAGGCAGTGTAGGCTGAGGGCCCCTTTGTTACTCATCACACCTAGTGGGTGCTTGCAACCCAGTCTGGCGAGTGCTATGTCACTGAGCACTGGTGAAATAGCTGGAGCCGGTAAATCCCTGAGTGCTCGGACCGGTGTGGTGGTGGGAGCTGAAACACGTGTGGGCTGTGAGGTCTCAGAGCACCCTATACTAGGAGTGCCCTGGTGTGTTTTCTGGAATTGAAATGGTACAGGCCTAGAGTGTTTTGTTGTGCTGTGTGCCTGTGTCATGTCAGTGAGATAGCTAGAGCTGTGGCGAGACAGCTAGGGCCATAGTGAGCATTGTCCAGGGAAGTCCCACTCTGTGCCTCACTGGAGCCCTCATAGTTAAATGGCTAGAGCTGGTATAGGCTAGGTGCTCAGAACCTACTAATGCCGCAGGCTGGTGAGGGATCCCAGACCCTGCTTTTATCTACCCAAATGGATGGGGGAAGCAAAGCGTGGTACTTGCTAGCCTTTCCAACTCTGGACAGAGTTCCAGCTATTTCCCTGCTAGATAGCAAATTTTTAGAGTCCTTTCCTTTATATTTGAGTTGTTATTTCAAACCATTGCCTTTTTTCCTGTGCCCCAGAGTAGTTGAATCTGTTCATACACCTGAGTATCCCCTCCTGACTGCGGTGGCAAGGGTTGGGGTACAAGTCATGAATACTAATGAGTTTTTATAAATAATCTTACTAAATGAATGAGCAATCCAATAAATATTAGGTCTTACCCAAGAAAAATGTGAAAGTATGTCCATATCATGCCTGTGAGTCAATATTTATGACTGCTTTATTAATACTTATCTCAACTAGAAGTGATCTGCATGTGCATGGATAAATAATCATAGTATGTCCATTCAATGAAATAATGTTTAGTGCAAAAGGAGTGCATTTTTTCTTCTGTAGAACAACACAGATGTATCTTAAAGTATGATGCTAAGTGGAAAAAGTCAGACACAAAGTATGATTCCATTTATATGATATTCTGGGAAAGGAGAAACTCAAGAAAGAGATCCCAAATTAGTGGTTGCCAAGGGCTAGTGGGTGGGGAGCACGTTAACTACAAATGCATGCAGCGAAACTTTTGGAGGTAATAAATATGTTCTGCATTCTGAGGTAGTGGTTACATGACTTACATTTGTCAAAACTGACCAGATGACTTATTTTACTCTATATTAGTTAGACGTTAATAAACTTAAACTACAGATAGATACATGGGACCAATAAAAATGCCTGAATAAATCCTAAGATACATGTACAGCTTTTAGGTATAGAAAGAATGATTAAAGATGTAGATTATTTTTAAGTTAGTCGTAAGATTCAGTGCAATTATAATCAAAATTTCCTGTAATTTCTCAGATGATTTCTAACATTTACATTAAAGAGCTAAGGAGGTGACTTGCTTTAATCAAATATCAAGACTTACTCTAAAGCTAAGGTGACTAAAATATATGCTATTGGCTGAGGGAAAGAAAGATCACTAGGAAAAAAAATAAAACAAAAGAACACTCAAAGAGAGACTAAAGCCTTTGTTGAACTTTTATATATACCAGAGTGGGAAGTTTTCTTTTAAAAGATATAAATCATAAAGTAAAAGATTAGTAATTCTGACTCTAACATTTATAACTTCAATAGTACAAAGAGACCAGAAAATTAAAGGAAGAGAAGTAACCTAGAAATTACAACAAACATGTAGTACAGACAGTAGAAAACCTCAAGATAACTCTTATCAGTCAGTAAGAAAATAATAATCCAGTATAAAATGGGCACCCTCTTGTTAGCACCCTTTCATACTTCTCAAAAAATATGCACAGGGCACCCAATAGCATTATTTGTAATAGAGGAAAACAAGACAGCATAAATATGTACCAATGAAGGGATGGAGAATTAAACCATAGTGCACACATCAATGTAATACTGTATGCTACCAAAATAACTAAGTTAGAATCACTAGTTCTAAATGTTTAATGGAGTAATTAAAAATTATGATGTTAATTAAACATGTTCTAGAATAATGTGCAGAATGCAATACCATTACAGACATTAAAAACAAAGGAAGGAGGCTGGTATCTTTTCATGGATATATATGTATATAATAGAAATTTTAATTTCGACACCAGTATACTAACTTAATAATAGTGATTTCATTTTGAGGGAAGCAGTGGAGAAAGTTGACTTGTGTAGGGGAAAATAAGGAACTTCAACTGTATGTATGCTATTTTATTTCTTAAAAGCAAACAAACAAAAAAAAAAACAACCCAGGTATGCAAGGGACTAACCTGAAAGGTGACTAGTAGAGACACTGTATAATGATTTGTCATGTTACTTTCTTTATACACAGTCCCAGTTCACAATTTAGAGAGACTCTGACACGGTATGGAATGTGGCAAACCATAAAATTTTGGACCTCACTTCATAATTGGATATTTACCATTTCATCTTAAACCAAGACTGATAAATTTCCAAGTTTTTTTCTGTGTTGAGAGGGTACAAATTTCCTTTGGAAAGGGACCAGAATATTCCTTCAAGTACTTTCTCAAGTTTGGAGGAAATTAGAAGGAGGTTATTTTTACAAAAGTACTAGGGACTCCTAACTCCGCTTGATTACTCTCTCTAATTTATTTTATTCTTGGGTTTTTACATGAAAGACGTTACTTCAGAGATAGTCATTAACTAGCTCCTGAAATAGCCCATGCAAACAATTCAAGACAGTTACTGACATATAAAGAGGTCAAGATATACGAGTATTATGCTTCCATTCTTACAAAGCCAAATATCAATTGTGATTACTATGTATGTGCCATTTTCAATATGTTACTTTTATATGTCAGAGCAAATAGTAATTGCACAAAAAAATATTTACAGATGACAGGGATGCTAATTGTTCTGCCTGGTTTGAGGACAAGTTAGGCAGATCTTTGAGGGCTATGGCTCAGTGAAAAAGCTATAGTGCATATGTATTCTGTAATGCTGATTCTCTGTCATATTCAAAATTTCAAATGCAACTAAATGATAGTGCTCCCTACTTTTTAGAGTATATAAAATTCTTTTGAGAATAGCCATTTGTCTTTATCCTTAAGATTCATCAAGCGAGAGGCATGAAAACTGAGCCAAGATTATTTTTTAGTAAATTGTTCTGAGTCTTTTCAAAATGAAGCAAAAGATAATCCTGTACAGAATTGTAGGATTTAAGCCAATATAGTCTTTAGACCATCTAAAAAATTGATGATTTTAGTTTAATAGTAGTCACTAGCTCTAACAGTGGAAAGCAGGGTCAATATCTGTCGATAAACCTTTCACCTGGTTGATAAAAATAAATAAGCATAAGTTAGGAAACTATATTTCCAGGGTTCAGAAAAGATTCTTTTTAAAAATTTATTTATTTTGAGAGACAGAGAATCCCAAGCAATCTCTGTACTGACAAGGCTCAGGGCTGGATCCCACAAACCAGTGAGATCATGACCTGAGCCAACCAGGTACCCCAAAAAAGAGTCTTCGAGAGAAGTACTTCAGAAGACAGCCTGTCCATCCATGTTTTTTCAATCTGCCACCTCACAAGTCTGAAGTCCTTAGATCCTGTTGACCTTTCCATAATAACTGGAGGGAAAAGCATCCCACAGTGGAGACTATAATAAGGTCTTGTATACAGTTACATGAGGTTTTTAATCAGAAAGGCAGAACAAAGGAAAATAGAATTTGTGAAAATTACATTATAAATAGATTTCCCCACAAAGCAAAGGGAATGCAAAACCTAAGTCATTGCTCTTGGTACTCCTGCAGACAAAGTATAGATATGCTATCAAGAAATACAGTCTACAGTTAGGGTGACTGCTTTAAAAGTGAGATACATTTTATTCTGAATCTATGCATACTAAATTATGCTCTTAAGGTTATTGGTGATGAACATCTTGGTAAGCATCAAAACTCAATAAAATTTCTCAGTTATCTAGTAGATTTAAGTTTCTGAAATCTGATTAGAATTATGTCAGTGGTTACTTTTTAACTCTGATTGAATTACTTTTTCCAAGGTCCAAACTCAGGATTTTACTTGAATTTAAACATTTTTTAGAATGCACTTTCTACAAATTTTGCTTCTACATAACACAGGATGGACTATAAACAAATACTAAATACTTAAATAAATTTTTACCCATGATAACTTCTTACACGGGTTTTTACTCTGCATTAAGAAGTTTGATTGCTACCGGCACCCTGGTGACTCAGTTGGTTGAGCCACTGACTTTGGCTCAGGCCATGATCTAACATCTCCTGGATCTGAGCTCCGCATGAGGGTTCCCTGCTGTCTGAGTGGAGTTGTTTCGGATTCTTTCGTGCCTCTCTCTCTCTCTCTCAAAAATAACATTTAAAAAATAAACTTGAATTCTAAAGTTAATAAATTAAATCTATTATTTTATAACTCTAAAGTAAAGGCAATTGAATGGAGACAAGCCAACACAAATGTACCTGAAGAAAGATAATGCCATAAATACTTTCCCTAACAGTTTAGTATTTTTATGAAGGCCGTGATAAAAGGAGAAAAAATCAATGAAACACTGAGTCTGAACTCCAACTTTTAGTCTCCAAGACTCATGTAAATAAATTCTCTTCATGCTTTTAAGGCTTTTAAGGGAATATTAGGCCAATTCTTAATATCACGTTACCCAGAGACAGCCTGTAAGGGGTATAAGATATGTACTAAGTAATTATTATGGGTTGGAGGTTTGCATTCCCTTCCAATTCATATGTTGGAATCTAATCCCCAATGTAATGGTATTTAGAGTAGGACCTTTGAGAAATAGTTAAGTCCTGAGGGTAGAGCCCTTCTGAATGGTAATGGTGCCTCTGTGAGAAGAGGCAGGAGAGTGAACTATTCCCTTTCCACTGTGGAAGCATAAGAGTAAAATGTCAGAGTTTATAAAACTCACCCAGTATACTCACTTTGGGTATACATGTTGATGGGTTAAGTGCAACAAAAATTAGAATTAACTTACAACTGTGTTCAAAATTCATTTGCAAAACTACACGTAAGGAACAGAATTCTGTTTATATCTATTGCAGTGACTTAGGTTTTAGATCTCACTATGAACACCCATTTGCTTTTAGGTTAAAGTGAACCTTGAAATTCCAGTTGTTTGTTCTGGTCATTATACTGATCCAGTTCATTATAGCTATTTCGGAGAAGATTATATAATAATAGAATTTCTCAGGTGTGGATAAAATAGATTATGCTATTACCCAAGTAGCATATTGCACACTGAAAGGATCACCAGTAAAAGTATAAACCCAGGCTTCCTAAATGCAGAAAAGCTACTTTGTTTCCATTATTCACTTTTTTTATGTTTTTATTATAGCAAATGGTGTTACCATGTTACTGAGTTACATGCTACTGAGTCATGTTGCTTAAGAATTATTCTTCCAGTTAAGAATTAGTAATAGAGTTCATATATTCCTGATATTAAAAAAATGTATATTCAACAAACTATGAAATTCTGTATATCCTTCAATCTAACAAATCTACTTCTAGGTTCTCACTCAAGATGGTGATGCATGAAGATCTTAACCTTACCTTCTCCCACGGACACCTCCAATCTATAATGAAATGTGGAACAATGTCCTTTGCAGGAAAAATGCATGGAATCAGGTAGGAAAGGCTGAGACACAGGTTTCTCAGCACGGGAATGTGCATTAGAAAGGCTGGCACATGAGAGAGATTCCCCCAAAACATCTAGCTTTGAAAAACAACCTGTGGGTCTCTGGTGAACTAAGTCTGCATACTCTCCAGGAATGAAGGCTGCAGGCCTTCATATATAAGGACACAGTCTTTCTGTGAAAGATGTTTATGACCCTATCATCGTAGCTGAGATCTGAGGGATAGGCCTCTAACTAAACATATATCTAAGAACTGACTACAAATTTTCCAGAGACTTTTCAAGGTGGGTACAATCCTCACATTCACCCATTGTCACTTAGCACCAGCATCTCTTAAAAGGAATATTGTTATTTGCCTGGTGTTCTGGTTTTTGGCACTGCCACCCTAGGAACGCCCCCTAATCTCCAGGATCTGATGGCTATAGGGGTTTGTGTTACTAGGTCCCATGACAGTGTAACCATCGGAGAGAGAATTTTTGCAGGCTACCACCCACAGGGTACTGCACAGACAGACCTATGGAAGAGGCCTAAGTGCCTGTCCTGGAACTTTAGCTTGGGGCAGGCTTCAGAACTGGCACGCATCTAGGAGCACTGGAGGTGCTCGCAGGGAACAGAAGCCAGTGAAAAACTTATTTGCACTCTCTCTGCCTCATCATAGTTCCCAGAAAGAAACTTTTACACTTGTTTGGAGTTCCATTCTTATGACTGTTACCCCATGGGTACTTCTAAATTGCTTGTTTCTGGAGGCCAGTGGCGTTTCAGTCGTGGTCTTACAGAATTGGATGTATTTTTGGGTCTTTAAAAGCTGCCGCTGCCTCAGGGCCTGAATGCCAATCAAGCTCAATCTAGAAGTTAAGTTTCCCACCCCCCTCTGGAACACTGACTAGTTTTAGCACACATCAACTCCTGGGAGCTAAAATTAAAAATAAAACTGGCTGTTTGTATGTGTAAAAAGGTTTGAAAGACAGCCAGGAACTCAGGCAGGGTTGAATGATCAGGTTCATTTCCTACACAAGGCTCCTGGTTCAAGACTGGGAGAGAAGGCAGTTTCTTCTAATGCATATAGACCAATACAGAAAAAGAAACAGAGAAATGTGTTTTACATTAAAAAAAAAAAAAGGTGAAACATCAGAAAAAAACATAAATAAAGATGCTCACCAAATACGGAGAATTATGGATGAACTGCAAAAAGTTCACAAAGAGATAAAAACCAGAAGCAAGTACAAACAAGATGATGTCACAGAGCTCAAGAATACAATAAATGAACTGAAAAATATGCGACAAGGTTCAACACTAGACTAGATGCAGCAGGATCTACCAGGACGACATCAAGCAGACCAGCATTCACATTGCAGGAGCCACAGAAGAAGATAGAAAAATGGGCAGGAAATTTACTTTAAAAAGTAGCTGAAAACTACCCTAAACTGAAGAAGAAAGAATTTATAAACCTGTATGTATTCAACCTAGGGACATCTAAATATATAAAGTAAATATAAATAGACTTCAAGGGGGAAATAGCAATGTTATAATAGTTGGGAACTTTAATATCCCTCTTACCTCAATAAATGGATCATCCAGATAGAAAACCAATCAGGAAACAATGGCTTTAAATAACACATTATAAAGGATGGATTTAAAAGATATGTGCAGAACATTCCATTTAAAAACACCAGAACACATTCTTTCAAGTGCCTAGTCATTCTCTAGTATACTCATTCATTATGCCACAAAGCAAGTCTTACTAAATTTAAGCAGGCTGGAACCCTATGAAACTAAAAACCAATTATAAGAAATAAATTTGAAAATACCCAAATAAGTGAAAATTAAACAACATGGATACTTAACAATTATTGGGTCAGCAAAAAAATCCAATAAAATACCTTGAGATAAATGAAAATGGAAATCCAGTATGCCAAAATTAATAGAATTCATCAAAAGCAGTTCTCAGAGAGAAACTCAACAATAAATGCCTACCTAAAAAATTATTTTTTCAAATAACCTACTTTTATACCTCAAGTAAAAAGAAAGCTCAACATTAGTATAAGGAAGGCACTAACAAAAATTGCAGCTGGCTCTTTGACAGATAAAATCCACTAACTTGTAGGTAAACTTACCAAGATAAAAAGAGGACTCAAATAAAATTAGAAATGAAAGAGATATCACAACTGATATAAGTATAACCATCATAAAAGGCAACTATAAAGAACTCTATGGCTACAATCTGAACAACCTACAGAAATAGGTAATTCTTAGAAACTTACTACCTTTCAAAAATCATGAAGGAACAGAAAGTATGAACAGACCAGTTACTACTATGGAAATTGAATCAATAATCAAAAACCTTGCAACAAACAAAAGTCCAAGAGGAGATGGCTTCACTAGTGAATTCTACCAAACATTTCAAAAAGAGTTAATTCCAATCCTTCTTAAGTCCATCCTTACCATGATTTCAAAACTAGACAATATCACAAGAAAAAAAACTTACCGGCAGGTATTTCTGATGATCACAGATGCAAAAATTCTCCATAAAATATTTGCAACATGAATTCTGCAATACATTAAAAAGAACAGGTGTCATGTGTTCCAGGGATTGAAGGATGATTCAGTATCTGCAAGTCAATTAATATGATACACCCCATTAAAAAAATGAAGTATAAAAGCCATGATTATTGCGGTAGTCACAGAAAAAGCATGCGACAAAAGCATTCATTTTTGATAAAAACCCTCAACAAGTTGGTACAGAGGGAATGCACCTCAACATAATAAAGGCCATCATCAGAAGTCCAAAGCTAACATACTCAGAAGTGAACTTTCCCCTAATATCAGGAATGAGACTGGGATGCCCAGTCCCACAGCCTTTATTCAACATTGCATTGGAAGTGCCAGCCACAGCAAATACCCAAGAAAAAGACAAAAAAGTCATTGCATTTGGAAAGGAAGAGTTAAACTTTCACTCTCTGTGGATGATATGATCCATTACATAAAAAACCCTGAAGACTACACCAAAAAAACACTTTGATCAAATAAATAAATTTAGTGAAGCTGCAGGATACAAAGTGAATATACAGAACTCTAGTGTTTCTATATAGTATTAACAAACTATTAGAGAGGAGAATGAAGACAAACAATCCTATTTATAATTAAATAAAAAATACAGAAGAATTTTCAAAAATACCTGGGAATAAATTCAACCAAGGAAATAACACAGCTGAAGATGTTAATAAATAGAAAAATTCTATATACTTATGGATTGAAAGAGTTAATGTTGTTAAAATGTCCATACTAGCCAAAGCCATTTACAGAATCAATGTAATCCTGACAAAAATTCCAGTCACACTTTTCACAAAAATAGAACAATCCTAAAATCTGTTTAGAATAATAGAATAACAAAATCTGAAATAACCAAAGCAGTTCTGACAGAGAAAAAGCTGGAGGCCTAATGCTCCCCAATTTCAAATTCTACTACAAAGACAAAGTCATCAAAACAGTATGGCATATATGGCATTGTCCTAAACAAAGACAGATGGATCAGTAGACAAGAAAAGAAAGCCCACAAATAAACTCATGTTTATTTGTTCAATTTATGACAAAGATGCCAAGAATATATAATGGGAAAGGACAGGCTCTTCAATAAACAGTGCTGGGAAAACTGGGCAACTATGTGCAAAAGAATGAAACTGGAACACTACCTTACACCATACCAAACGAATAAATAATGAATTTAAGACTTGGAACTATAAAACTTGTAGAAGAAAATATAGATAGTAACCTCCCTAACAAGGGTCTTAGTGAGGATTTTTTTTTTTTTATTTGACAGCAAAGCAAAGACAACAAAAGCAAAAAACAAATGGGAACTACCTCAATCTAAAACGCCTCTGTACAGCAGAGGAAGTCAGCAAAATGAAAAAGCAATCTACTAAATGAGAGAAAATATTTTCAAATTATATATCTGATAAGCAGTTATCCCAAAATATATAAGGAACTCTTAAAAGTCAATAGCAATAACAAAAAGATGTTCAATACCACTAATCAACAGGGAAATGCACAGAATGCCTTCAATTATAAGTAACAATATACCTAGTTTAATCTGGTATGAATCATTAAGGGAATGTCATGGCTCAGAGAATTAAGTCTAAAGGAAGTGTAAATGTTCAACAATATTTCAGCCAAGTCTTCAGCTCCATTTTTCTGTAATTCTCTAAGCTCCTTTCTCCCTCACATTTTGGCTTCATCTTTAAACTAGATTTCCTCATAGTCACAATTACTGGTGAATTATAATAAGCATTATACCAGAATGTGATCTGCATCATAGGCAATCACTAAGAGATTATGAGGACAGAAATTTCACCATTTTATATAGCCAAGCACTTACAGACCATCAAGACAATGTCCTCGTAGAGTGCATCCTAAATTCACTTGGTAATTGGGGTGACTGTCTGTGTTAATAAATTAGCTTCATTCAGAGGAATAACAAACTTCACCTATCTTTATGATAACAAATAATTTTGCAACTTGGAGAGAAGCAAACTTCTGAAGTTGGCCTTCTACTCACTCAGATAAACTGGAAGTTGAGATACAGTTGTCAAGAATGATCACATACCTAAGATTCAACTCCCAGGTCCTTGAAGAAGACATCTGGGGTTACAAAGCTGACCTGACTTTTTTAGTATTTAGAAGCATTTATATTCATCTCCAGGAGAGAGAGAAAAAACTTATAAGGTTCCTGAAGTAAATGCTCTAGGAAAAGGAGGTAGGAAAGTCACTTCCCTTATTTTCAGCAGGGAAGATTAAGCCTCTTATTTTTAATTTTAATTTTTTCTACACAACAAAGCTGCCAGCCCCAATCTGGGCAACGTGCATCCTTCCCCAGGTTGGGAGAGGTGGGAAAGTGGAAAGAGGATTATCTTTCCTCTCAAAAGAGCAAAATCCCTTCTCTGTAGTCTGAAGGAGTCTATTGAGCATAAAAAGAAGGAGAAAAAAAAAAAAAAACCCAATTATGTACTTGTTGGTTTAGAAGTGGTAAGCTGGTTTAATTCCAATCTCTTAAATACCCACAGCAGGTGGCAAACAATCCGGACTGGGGCAAAGAAAGGAATATCCATCCACCAGGAAATCAGGAGCATATTTGGAGACAACATTATCAGACTTTGATTCCATGGATCCTGCTTTCCCCGCACCTGCCTTCAAGTTGGTGATAGAACTGCACCTGTGTGTCAGTGGCGCTGCTCTTGCCGGGTACCTTCTCAGATTGCCTTCAGAGCTGTGGTTCCCTATTTTGACATCCTAAGTAAAGGTAAATCATCTTTTGTGAGTGAATTTTCTATTAAGTAATGACTACAAGTTACTAGAACCAAGAGACATGAGAAGGGAAGTTACACAGAAAACTTTTGTTGGTTTCAAAACGGAGAGGGAAGAGAGACAATTATTAAGTAGCTAGAAATATTTTATGTTTTATTAACCCCCTCACTTAGGTTCATTAGGGTACCTTTTCTCCAAAGGTGCTGCTTTGAATGAGATCTTATATATTTGAATGTAATGAATTATAAAACCCCAGTTTTAAACTAAATTCATTCTTTAAAGGTAATCACTATTTTTAGTATATTAATCATTACAATATAAGTTTCCCTACTGTGAATAGAATAAACTAGTGGTTTATCATGCTAAATATCCTAACATTAAATGTCATCTTTTGCAAACCTTTATAAATTTAAACCTCTCTGGTAGGCTGGCTAAATCCTGAAATACCACCTTTTGTGGATATCACAGCTATAAAACGTTACTTGGCTGGATTGCTGCATTTTACTTAGTGGTGCTGGCATCTAGACATTTTAATTTATCCTGCTGCACTAATAAAGAATACAACTATTGATTCCAAAACTACAAAATGATGTAAAAATGATAGGATTTCAGTGGATCTTAGTCATTTCCTTTATGTTCTGTGTGATGGTTAGTTTTATGTGTCAATTTGGCCTACAGGATGCCTCGGTATTGTGTTAAACATGTTGGGGATATGGCTGTGTGTTGCTGGAGGAGATTAGCATTTGAATTGGTAGACTTAGTAAAAATGATTGCCTTTTCCATTTGTAAGTGGGCTTCATCTACTCTGTTAAAAGACTGAATAGAATAAGATAAGTAAAGGAGAGTCTTCGCTGACTGGAATCTGTATCACTGGCTCTCCTGTGTCTCCAGTTTGCCAACGGCAGACCTAGAAACTCTTCCTTAACCACATGAGACAATTCCTTAAATAGGTAGATCTATTGGTCTTACTGATTTGTTTTTTCTAGAGACCTCTCATACAGATATGATGAGAGAAAAGGAAAAGTACACTTAAAGTAAGAGGTATTGTTTTTCAGCGTCATCCATTTATAATGCACTTTAGCTATACACATACATGCACAGATCTCTGTAACCATTGTAATTATAGTCTGTTTGTTTAATCATTAGGGTATAATTTTGGATAAAAAGCCTCTCAGACCATTTCAATTTGGTAATTTTAACATGCACATTCATTGTTATATGGCATAGATGTGCTCAGATGAACTTTTTCTTTACTTAAAACTGTCTTCTACCTGACCCCACCAAGAACAGGTTCCTGGTTGTTCTTGGTCCTTTGAGAGACTGTTACCAAGTGTTCTTTTCTTTTTAAACAGGCTAGCTTTCTGTGACTTTGTCTTCTCAATGTGCTAATCCTGAGAGCAGTATTGTTTTCAGGTCCTCACATCCCTGGAGGATTCTGGCTTTATTTTGCCTGGACCTTTCCACTTCTTTTGGCAGGAGAGCAGGCAAGGAAAGATGGTTGCATGACCTTGAAGGTCAGACTCTCCCCACTCCCTCGCTAAGGTTCTCTTACCTTCCCACATGCTAGTACTCCATTTATTCCCTCAATTAATAGTATAGCACCACTCTGCGGGCTAGGGGACACAGAGTAGTAAACTAAAAAACATATCTGACCCCATGGTCCTTACTTTCAAATGGAGGATTCAGACAATAAAAAAGATGATTATATAATTGCAAATTGAGGGAAGGGCTATAAAGGAAAAACAAACAAATACAATGGACCTTTTCCCATTTGAACTCCTTGGTTGTTGACCCCAGTGTCCCTAACAGCTAGATGTGGTAGAGTTGAGAAGTAGTTAGGGATGAAATGACTTCATATAACTCATTTTCCCAACACCAAGAAAGCCCTAAGGCTGAAGGAAGAGGAAATTCTCTTCTGGGTTCTAAGGGGTAAAACTGTACATGACACATGCCTAGAATATCAACTTAGTTCACTTTATGACTCTCTTTTCTAGTTCTCTTGACTAGTTCTCTTGACTTTATCTTACAGCTACCAGATTTCTCTGAGCATGTTAGTTAACACTTTATTAGCTCACTCTTCAATTCTGTGGTTCTCCCTAGTCTTATATAAAAAAGCCTAGTATAGACAATACCATATGCATGGGATGAAGTATGTTCTGTGCAATATTATATCCCTCACCTTCTTACTGTTGCTCTACTTACCCTTGTTGACCCTGGAGGTACTGGAGGTTAATTATTAGACACAAATTGTCATTTACAAAGTACTATTAAGTACTCACACACCTTCATGAATACTCTACACACATTTACTGCATATATTAGACCTTGCCATTGGACCATGAAACTGAGATACTCATTTATCAGTGCTTACTGTTTTATAATTATGAAACATTCTCAGCAGGGTTTCTTACTTAAGTCTTCACTTTCCTTTACCCTCCACCCAATCCTTGAAAATTGCAGACTGAAGGTAAAGCATTAAAAGTTAAGTGTGATGTTTGAATAAGACCTAATACTATGGGTAGTTGCTGAGTTACTGGGCCCTTAAAATTAATTTTTCCTATTAAGTAAAACATGTTCACCATAAAGAATTATTTAAAAATTAGAAAGGCATAATGGAGAAAACGACATCAAAATTAAGTTAGCCTTTCATCTGTATTCAAATATGTAGGTAATTACCTTTACTACTAAGGAAAAAGGGTATTAGTAAACCTTTTTGCCCATTGAAGCTTAGGTACTTCAGGGTTTTTTCTTTTGAATGATTTCCCAGATGAGAAACTACTAGGCAAAAGGGTTAAGCATTTTTCACACTCATGAGACACAGTACCAATTATGTTCCCAGGTGGAGGTATTAATTTATACCTCTAATAGTGCCTCTTTCATCATAAATATGTAAAATATGAGAAGTATTCAACTGTTCAAAAATCTATGACATTTCAATACCCAAATATCATTGATTTCTGCCACTGTTCTGTCTTCCCTGCCATCCCCATCCTGGTCCATGCTGCTGTCAGCTCTCTTGACATGTACCCTACATGTATAACTAGTTTCTCTCTTTCCTTTTGCTCCTCTCCAGTTCATTTTCATCTTTTTTAAACAAACAAAATTCTTATTTGACATTTTCCGGTTTGTACCTCTTCAAAACCTTTCCATTACTCCTACAATAAATACTCTTAATCTAGAGGTGAACATCCCTAATATGGCCTTCAAAAACCTAAATGTGCTGTTCTCTGCCTCATTATGCTCTACTTTTATATGTCTCCGCTTCTAACAACTCTGCCTTCTTTTCACCACTTCAATTCCCATACTGTCTCCCACTTTTCGAAAGAGAGTATAATGTTTCATCTGCCCAGTTTTCCTCCTCCCCTCCAACCTTTTCATTCTTAAACCTTTCATGTATCACTTCATGCACCATAACCTCACTCCATAGCCTAGAAAGCACCTTTGTTTATTTTTAAAACTGTATCATATTACTTATTCATGAGATTATTTGATTGTTCACACCATAATACAGCTCTTGGTTGGATCAGATCAGGTCTATTTTGCTCACCTTTAAATCCTCAGCCCTGCAAAAAGTGCTTGGCACATGGCTAGAGGTCAACATTATTTGCTTGTAGAATAAAAGCTATTTATTTCTGGAATTAATGTATGAATCTGACTTGTCTGTGAAACTTCTTACTTAGTAAGAAATAAGAGTGACTCCAGATTATCAGGAATGGAAAGTGGTAACCAATTCAAAATGCTTTAAAGAAAACATGTTTGTTTAAGTAGACTCATGTTCTGAAATTGGACTAAGCTAATTGAATAATGTGAGATGTTGTAATTGGCTTTGTGACTTTTGACAAGTTAATTGGACTCTGCTCCTAAATGCTTTCTGTTCTAGTAGCAATGACACTGTCTCATTTGCCTATTTATTTTCTGATATGAAAAGTATGTATAACAGCTTGAATTTTATTTAAACGATAATAAAATTATTGATTTTAATACGATGACTTTGTGAATTTTTTTATAGGAGGTAAACTGGGAAGAAAAATGTAAGAGAAGGAAGGAATCAATAGAAATTTCAGCAGGATGAAATTTTAAGGAAAATTTCTTTCCCTTTTACTTAAGAAGCTGCCTCATTTTAAGGTGTCAAAAATCTAGAATTAGTAGTATAAAAAATAGTAACAGATTTTTGTGCACATAACACAGTTCAAAAACTGGGAGATTTTAAAATTAAAAATGGGGGCACCTGGGTGGCTCAGTCTATTAAGCTTCTGACTTGAGCTCTGGCCATGATCTCACCATTTATGAGTTCGAGCCCCATGTCAGGCTCTGTGCAGATAGCTCAAAGCCTAGAACCTGCTTCAGATTCTATGTCTCCCTTCCTCTCTCTGCCCCTCCCCTGCTTGCACTCTGTCTTTCTCTTTCAAAAATAAACAAACAGTAAAATTAATAATAAAAATAAAATAAAATAAAAATGGGTATGAAGCCCAGGGGCATGAAGTTACAAGATGACTCAAAAAAATCAAAGAAGCTGTTAATCATTACAATGATTGGTTATTTATAATGGGAATATCCAGGTGACACGGGCTTGGTTTAAAGTGATTATCTCATACCATTTTTAGGAAAGTGACTTAAGTTTCTTTACAGTTGTCAGAGGCACTTATAAGAAATAAGTTTCACTTATGTTCATGAAATAAGTTACATTTAGTTTTGCTTATGTGGCGTAAGTGGTTTTATCTGCTCAGGGTTTTCTAAAGTCCAGTCTCCATTTTGTACTTAATTTTAACAGAGGTTTTTGTTTTATTGCAAATTAGACATACTACTTCAGCAACAGCTGCACAGTCCTGAGCTCTCTCCAGACACTAGGGCTACATAAAGTAAATTATTAAAACAGCAAATAGCTAAGAAGAGTCAGTGCTCAGAGCTTTGCTGTTGCTGCTTTTTAACTTAAAAGGAATAAGTAAAACCTTAAAGATAGTAACTTTTGAGTTCTTATTTGGGCATAATTTCCTCTATAAACAATCTCAGCTTTTCTACAGCCTAATTATTGAATCTTCTTTTTAGATAATCAGACTTTCGTGCTTTATCTTCATTTCCGTAAATAACTAGGTATTATGACCGTAATTCAAATCTACAACTCTAGCAAGAAAAGCAATTATGGCATGAGCAACGAGGTCCAATAGGGAATACAAACCTGTAATAAACCATATTTAGGCCTAAAGATAATCTGCACTTTGCATAATTTAGGCTAGAAAAATATTTAACTCACAGCTAACTGTCAACTAGGGAAAATTTTCACAACTATCTTTCAGCCTGAAGTGTGGAAAAGCAGATCCGCTGTGGTGCAGTATCACCATGATAAATACTGAAATTAAAGAAAGAGAGTGTAAGTGCTGACAAACACCTTGAAGCTGGAATGTTCAGTCCTTGAAAAAGCAGTACAGAACTATCAGAATAAACTGGCACCTAACTTAAGGGGCATGGTGTAAGTGAAGGAGTCTGGTACTGAGATCATTCTGATTTCTCCAATAATAAAGTCCTTCAAGTGTATTCCAAAGAGTGAAGATCCATAGTGAAGCAAGCAATTTCAGAGCAGAGTTCTTATTATCCAAGTTTGGTGGAGGGAGAGGTGGGAAGCTGTGTGCATTACTTCAGTTCAATACTGTTTTGTCTCTGCCAGGTGGTTATCCTAACTCCTAGACTCCTCCAATTTTAGACAGTTTTACAATGTCCTTAAGGAAGAAAAGGAAAGTGAGCGTTTATAGAAATCACAGCCAATTTAAGATCAAGCCTACAATTGTCTTATTCTTTGAAGCATAAGGTGGAGAATTATTCTACAATAATCTGAAAGCAAAAAGAAAAAAATAATCATGTGTTATATTCAAGCCAAAAGAAACAAAATTTGACCAAGATGGAGACACAAGTTGTTCCTGACTCAAGGTGGATTAAATATCTTAATGTGAGCCCTAAAGCTATGAAAATCCTGGAAGAAAACACAGTAATTTCTCTGACATCAGCCATAGCAACATTTTTCTAGTTATGTTTCCCAAAGCAAGGGAAACAAAAGCAAAAATAAACTATTGGGACTACACCAAAATCAGACTCTTCTGAACAGCAAAGGAAACAATCATGAAACTAAAATACAGCCTACTGAATTAGAGAAGGTATTTGCAAATGATATATCCAATATGGGGTTAGTATCCAAACTATATAAAACATTTAACACAACTCAACATTAAAAAAAAAACTTACTTGATTAAAAAAGGGGCAGAAGACAAACAGACATTTCTCCAAAGAAAACAGACAAGTGGCTAACAGATACATGAAAAGATGCTCAACATCACTAATCATCAGGGAACTGCAAATAAAAACCACAATGAGCTATCACTTCACAACTGCCAGAATGGATCAACTCAAAAACACAAAAGACAAGAAGTATTGGAGAGGATGTGGGGAAAAAGGAACCCTCCTGCACTGCTGGCGGTAATGAAAACTGGTACAACCAGTGTAGAAAACAGTGTGAAGATTCCCGAAAAAACCAAAAACAATTACTATATGATCCAGTAATCCCACTACTGGGTATTTACCCAAAAAAGATGAAAAACTAATTCATAAAGGTATATGTGTCCCTGTGTTTATGGCAGCATTAGTTACAATACCAAATTATGGAAGCAGCCCAAGAGTCCACTGACAGATGAAAGTATAAAGACGATGTGGTATGTATGTTCATAATGAAATATTATTCAGCCATCAAAAGAATAAAATCTAGCCATTTATAACAAGATGAATGGAACTAGAATTTAATGCTAAATGGAACAGTCCAAAAAAAAAAAAAGACAAATATCATACAATTTCACTCCTAGGGGAATTTAAGAAATAAATCAAACAATGGAAAATGAGACAAACTAAGAAACAGACTCTTCATTATAGAAAACAAACTGATGGTTAAGGAATGAGGGTAGGAGGATAGATGAAGGGGATTAGGAGTACACATGATGAGCATGGAGTAATGTACAGAATTACAGAATTATTAAACTGTACCCCTGAAACTAATACTATGTTAATATACTGGAATTAAACAAATAAATAAGAATTGACACAAATCCTTCCCTTACTCTTCCAAAAAACTAAAAGAGAATGGAATACCCCCAAAGTCATTTGCAAAGTCAGCATTATCCTGATACCAAAACAAGGAAAGGACACTGCAAGAAAAGACCACTATGGAACCATATCCCTAACAAATCTAAATGCACTATTTTCTAATAAAGTACTAGCAAACTAAATTCAGTTGGATGAGGCACCATGATCAAATGGGATTTATACCTGGGATGCAAGGTATAATGCAATAGACTAGGCATATATCTCAACACAATAAAGACAGATATATGACAAACCTAGAGCTGACATCATACTTAGTAATGAAAAGTTAAAAGGTTTTCCTCTAAGATCAGGGAAAATACATGAGCGCCCATTCTCAGCACTTTCGTCCTTTTATTCAACTTAGTACTGGAATTCCTAGCTACAGCAATCAGAAAGAAATAAAATTTATCAGAATTAGAAACAAAGAAGTAAAACTGTCTATTTCAGATGACAGGATGTTATGTAGAAAGTCATAAAGATACAACCAAAATAAACTGTTAGATAAAACCAAAAAATTCAGTAAAGCTACTAATAATGAAATCTCTGAAAAGAAGTCTATCCCATCCAAAATAGCATCAAAAATAAAATATTTAGAAATAAAATCAACCACAAAGGTGAAATATCTGTCCTCTGAAAACTACAAGACATGGGTGAAAGGAATCAAGACAACATGAATGAATGGAAAGTTATCCCATGTTTGTGGAGTTGAGGAATTTATATTGTTAAAATGTCAGCATTTTACCAAAAGCCATCTACAGATTAAATGCAACTCTATCAATATTCCAATGGTATTTTTTTACAGACACAGGAAAACATGCCTTATATTTATATAGATCCAACAAAGATGCTGAATGGCCAAAGCTATCCTGAAAGACAAAAGCAAAAGGCAGCACACCACCTGATTTCAGGCTCTACTATACTATCAACATGCCAAAGTCATCAAAACAGTATGACACTAACAGTAAAATACATAAATTGACCAATGGAACAGAATCAAGAGCCCAGAAATTAACCCAAGCATGTACATTCAGCTTCTATTTAACAACAATGCGAAGAATACTCAATGGAAAAAAAAAAAATCTCTTTAATGGTGCTCAGAAAGATAAATATTCCTATGTAAAAAAATGAAACTGGATTCATATCAAACATTACTCAAAATATTAACTTGAAATGGGCACCTGGGTGGCTCAGTTGGTTACGTGTCCAACTTCGGCTCAGGTCATGATCTCATGGTTCCTGGGTTTGAGCCCCGCAGCAGGCTCTTTGTTGACAGCTCAGAGCCTGGAGCCTCCTTTGGATTCTCTGTCTCCTTCTCTCTGCCCTCCCCTGCTCACACGCTGTCTCTCTGCCTCTCAAAAATAAATGTTACAAAAAAAATTTTTTAAACAGAAATAAAGACTTAAATGTAAGACTTAACACCACAAAACTCCACAAAACAGGAATAAAGCTCCTTGACATGAACCTTGGCAATGATTTTTTTGGATATGATACCTAATGCACTAGGAAACAGACCACAAAGAAGTGGTCGTACGTCAAACTAAAAAACTTCCACAGAGCAAAAGAAGCCATCAATGGAGTGGGAAAAACTTTGCAAACCAAATATCTAATAAGGTATTAATATCTAAAACACATTGAAAACTCATACATATAAGTAACACACACATAAACACACATACACCCTAAATTTTAAAAATGGGCAAAGGACCTTAATAGGTATTCCTCCCAAGAATATACATGAAAGGAAACAGGTACGTGAAAAGATGGTCAATAAAGCCAGTAGGGAAATAGATATTAAAATCACAATAGGATATAACCTCATGCCTGTTAGAATGCTGATCATCAAAAGGACAATAGCTAACTAATGCTGGGCATGGATGTAGAGAAATGGGAATTCTTATGCACTGATGGTTGGATTGTAAATTGATATGGCCACTGTGAAAACAGTATGGAGAGTCCTCAAAAAATTAAAAATAGAAATACCATATGATACAACAATTCTACTTTAGGAAATATATCCAAATGAAACATAAAAACTACTTTGAAAAGATACATACACTGCCATGTTCAGAGCAGCATTATTTATAATAGTTAGGACGTGACAACAACTGAAGTGTCCATCTGTGTCATCCATGGATAAATTGTGGGTGTATACACACACAACTATATATTATGTACAAGTGTGTGTGTGTGTGTGTATATATGTGTGTATGTATATACACACACACACATAAAATCCATGTATATACATATATCTAATACATACATGTGGAATATTAGTCATCAAAGATTGAGGAAATCTTCCCATTTGTGACAATATGGTTGGACCTGGAGGGCATTAAACTAAGTGAAATAAGTCATTTAAAGACAAATACTGTGTGATTTCATTTATATGTGGAATCTTAAGATAAATAAAACTCACAGAAAAATAGATCAAACTTGTGGTTACCAGAAGCAGATGTATTGAGAGGGTACAATGGATGAAGGTGATCATAGATACAAACTTCCAGTTACAAGGTAAGTAATAGGGGCATCACGTACAAAATAAGTAAGACAGACTACTGTGTATGATACATAGGTAGGTTTTTAAGAGCTTAAATCCTGATTGGGTTCAAGATGGCAGAGTAGGAACATTGTGAACTCACTCCATCCCAAAGAGCAAATATATATGGAATAGTTTTCTCTTAAAAGAGCGAGAAAACTTAATGAACAGAATTTCCAAATAAAGGAAAAAAGAACAGCATTAAGATGGGTAGGGGAGGCAGAGAAAGTCTCACGGAAAGTACCTTCCCCAATCACAGCAATTCACATGTGAAAGGAATCTCAAAATATGGAACTTTCCCTAAATGAAGTGTTCGTACTCTACATCAGGAACCACACCCTTAGATCCTACATGAAATGAGCTTCCTAAATGATTGGCTTTGAAAAACAAGGGGACTTATATCCAGGAAAACCATATAAACTTAGGGAACAGAGAATATGATGTTAAAGGGCTCACAGGCTATGGACTCATTCATCCTGGGGTGCAGTACAAAAACATTTTGTAAAGCACTTAGACCATAAATGAAAGAGAACCACTTATCTTAAAACATCTGCCAGAGACCCAGGGCACCATTGGGATTTTTTCTGATAACAGAGACGCTGGCAGGCACCATATTTGCAACTTCATCAGACCTTGCTAATGTCTGTGCTGGTGCCTGTCACATGGAAATATCCCTGTAACCCATTAAAGGGAGTGGACAGACCCAGTTGAGAACCCCACCTAACCCCCATGGCGTAACTGCATATCACAAGAAGACTGGATGACAATCAGCTAAACTCTGTGCCCCATCCCAGCTATGCTGAGTGACAGCTCTCCCTATTCCCACTTCAATCTTTGGCTTCGCAGCAGCCCCACCACCTTCCAACCACAGTACAGCATCAGGCCAGGTGCCAGACCTGCCCACTCTGTGCCTCAATAAAGGTGTATGTCATGGCTGGCCTGCAATAAATATGTGGCCTCACCACAGCAGATGGTCAACCCATAAAGGGTATGCCCCTTGACTGCCTACCTGGTGTCAGAGAGGATTATGCTTCTGGGATTCATATGACATCTACACAAGGCCACTGCTCCAAGACTGGGAGACTTAGCTGATTTTCCTTATACATAGAAGCATATACAGTGTGTTAGGAAAAATGAGAGAGGACTGTTTTCTTAACAAAAGGACAAAACATCATAAATAGACCTTAATGAAATGAAGATCAGCAATCTACTTGATGAAGAATTCAAAGTAATTGTAATAAAGATACTCTCTGAACTTGGAAGAATGTATAAACATGGTTAGATCCCAAAGAAAGAGTTAGGGAATGTAAGTTCAACGCAGAAGTTACAGAGCTAAATAATACAATAACTGAACTGAGTAATATGCTATAGGAATTCAATAGCAGACTGGATTAAGACATAGACCAGTGCACCAAAAGACAAAGAAATAGACCCCATGCAGATAGAGCAACAAAAAGAAAAAAGAATTGTTAAAAATATTGAAAACTTGAGGTACCTGGGTAGCTCAGAAAATTGAGTGTCCAACTCTTGATTTTGGTTCAGGACATGATCCCAGAGATGTGGAATCAGGCCCTGTGTCAGGCTTCATGCTGAACATGGAGTCTGGCTAAGATTTTCTCTCTCTGCCTCTGCCCCTCACCTCCACTTGCTCACACACATGCACTCTCTCTAAAATAATTTTTTAAAAAGGATAAAGGAAAACTTAAGGGACTTTTGGCACAATATCAGGTGAACCAACATTTATATTATAGGACTCCCAGAAGGAGAAAGGGTCAGAAAGCTTAGTTGAAGAAATAAGTGTTGAAAATTTATGTAATCTAGAAATGGAAACAGACTTTCAACTCTGATAAACCCAGAGAATTCCAAGTAAGATAAAGGGGAAGAGATCTGCATGAAGACACTTTATAATTAGAGTGGTAAAAGTTAAAGAGAGAATCTTAAAAGCAATGAGAGAAAATAATTTGTTACATACAAAGGAAACTTCATAAGCAATCAACAGATTTTCCAGCAGAGATCTTGCAAGCCAGAGCAAAGTGGCACAAAATACTGGTAGTGCTCAGAGAAAAAACTTAGAACCAAGAATTCTTTACCCTAAAGGTTATCATGCAGAAGTGAAGAAGAGAACAAGAGTTTATATATATGCAAAAGCTAAAGGAGTTCATCACCACTAAAACAGCCTTTCAAGAAATGTTGAGGAGATCTCTCTAAACTGAAAATAAATGGCACTAATTAATAACAAGACACATACTAAAGTAAAATCTAAGTGGAAAAGATAGGCATATAATAAACACAGGGGATCAATCACTTAAAAAGAAGTATAAAGTTTAAAAGGGAAAAATAGGAAAATTAACTAATACTTCAATAATTACCTAAAGGGTATATAAAAAGGATTTAAAATGTCATATCAAAAATATAAAACCTGGATGTAAAAAGAAAAATTTGAAAATTTTGGTATATGTTCATATTCAAGATGCTATCAACTCAAAACAGACCATTTTATACACAGGAAATTCTGTGCTAGCCTCCTGGTAACCACAAAGCAAAAACTTACAATAAATACACAAAGGATAATGAGAAATGAATATAAACATATCACTAATGAAAGCCATCAAACCATCAGGGGATAGAGAAAAAGAGGAAGAAATAAACAGGCAGTAATGACAACAACAGCTAAAAAAGAACAAAATGCCTAAGTAAAAACCTATCAATAATTACTTTAAATGTAAATAAACAAAATTCTCCAATCAAAAGACATAGATGGCTGAATTTTTAAAACAGACCTATCTATGTGCTGCTTATAAGACTCACTTCAGAAGAAAGGACACACGTGACCAAAAGTGAAGGGATAGAAAAAGCTCTTCCACGCAACTGGAAACAGAAAGAAAGTCGGTGTAGCTATACTGTTAGACAAGATTGGCTTTAAAAGAAAGACTGCAATAATAGACAAAGAAAGGCACAATGATAAAGGGTCAATCCAACCAGAAGATATAATATACACACAGTGTATAAAATACACTGACCATAGAAGCACCAAATGAATAAAGTAAACATTAACATACCTGAAGGGATAAATTGATAGAAATACAAAAATAGTTGGGGGATTTAACACCCTACTTACACCAATAGGTCATTTAAAAAAAGTCATAATGGATTTATTAGATATATAAAAACATTCTATCTAGTAGCAACATTATGTACATTCTTCTTTTTTTAAATTTTTTAACATTTACTTATTTTTGAGAGACACAGACAGATCATGAATGCAGGAGGGGCAGAGAGAGAGGGAGACACAGAATCTGAAGCAGGCTCCAGGCTCTGAGCTGTCAACACAGAGCCCAATGTGGGGTTCAAACTCACGAACCTCAAGATCATGACCTGAGCCAAAGTTAGACACAACCAATTGAGCCACCCAGGTGCCCCTAAACAACATGACTTTAAATAGAAGTCATACTACTCAAAACAATCTACAGATTCAATGCAATCTCTATGAAAATATCAAAAGTATTTTTCACAGAGCTAGAACAAATAATTCTAAAGTTTGTATGGAACCACATACAAACAGTCAAAGCAATCTTCAGAAAAGGGAACAAAGCTGAGGTATCACAATCCCAGATTTCAAGATATAATACAAAGCATAATAATCACAACATAATGATATTGACACAAAAAGGAGACACATAAATCAATGGAACAGGATAAAGTCCAGAAGTAAACCCACATTTATACAGTTAATTAATATATAACAAAACAGGCAAGAATATCCAAAGGGGGAAGATGGTCCGTTCAATAAAGTTTGGGAAAACTTGATACATGCAAGAGAATGAAACTGGACCATTTTCTTATACCATATACAAAAATAAACTCTAAATGTATTAAAGATCTAAATGTGAGACCTGATACCATACAACTCCCAAAAAAAAATACAGGTAGTAATCTCTTGGACAGTGACCTTAGCAATATTTTTCTGGAAAATCTCCTTAGGCAAGGGAAACAAAAGCAAAAATGAACTACTGGGACTATATCAAAATAAAAAGCTTTTACACAGCAAAGGAAACCATCAACAAAACAAAATTCCAACCTAGTGGATAGAAAAAGATATGTGTACATTATATTCAACAGGGGATTATATATCCAATGAAGGATTAATGTCCAAAATATATAAAGACTTTAGGAAACTCAAAACAGAAGAAGAAGGAGGAGAAGGAGAAGATTAAAAATAAGCAGATGACTTAAATATACTTTTTTAAAGAAGACATGCAAATGGCCAATGAATACATGAAAAGTTCCTCAAGATCACTAATCATCATGAAAATGCAAGTCAAAATCATCTCTCACCACTTACAATTGTTATTATCAAAAAGGCAAAAACTAGCAAGAGTTCACAAGAATGTAGAGAAAAAGGAACCCTCATATACTGTGTGGAAGAATATTGTCAAAATGTCCTTACTACCCAAAACAATCTACAGATTCAATGCAATCCCTGTCAAATTATCAAAAGCAATTTTCATGGAACTAGAAAAACAATTCTAAAGTTTGTATGAAGTCAGAGATGACCTTGATCAAAGGAACAGGATAGAGTCCAGAAGTAAACCCACATTTATATGGTCAACTGATATATAAAAAACGTGGCAAGAATACCCAAAGAGGAAAGATAGTCTGTTTAGTAAAGATTTGGAAAACTTTATTTGCCATATAAATTGGTACAAACACTGTGGACACAGTATGGAGTTTTCCTCAAAAGATTAAAAATGGTAATGACATACAAAAAAAAAAAGGTAATGACATACAATCCGGTAATTCCACTAGTGGGTATTTACAACCCACAAGAGAAGGAAACACTAAAGAGATACATGGATCCCTTATTTTATTGCAGCATTAATTACAATAATAAATATATGGAAGCAATCTAAGTGTACATTATTGATGAAAGATAAAGAAGACTGATATGAATTCACAATGGAATGTAATTAAACCATAAAAAAATAGTATCTTGCCATTTGTAACAACATGGATGCACCTAGACAATATTATGCTAAGTGGAGTAAACCAGACAAAGAAATACAAATACTATAATACTGAACTTCTATATTTAAAAAAAAAAAACCTAAATCAGAAACAGTGTAATAAGTATAGAGAACTGGTGGTTGTCAGAAGGCATGGCTGTGGGAGGTGGGATGGGCTAGAGAGGTAAAGGGGAGTAAGAGGTAGAAACTTATAGTTACAAAAGTGAAAAGTATAGCATTTGAAGACAGTCCAACTGTAGTAACATTTTAGAGTGTCAGAAAGTAACTCCAATGCTCATGAGCATTAAGCTATGTATGGACTTGCTGAATCATTGTTATACAGCTGAAAGTAATATAACATTGTGTATCAACTATACTTTTAAAAATATTATTTTTTTAAAAGTTCATTTATTTATTTTGAGAGAGGGAGAGTGAACAGAGGAGGGGCAGAGAGAGAAGGGGAGAGAGAATTCCAGGCAGGCTCCACACTGTCAGTGCAGAGCTGGATGCAGGGCTTGAAGTCACAAACTGAGAGATCATGACCTGAGCCAAAATTAAGAGTTGGAAACTTAATGAACTGACCCACCACCACCCCTAACAAAGTTTTAAAAAATAAACACACAGATTAATGGAACAAATTTGAGAACATACATGTATGGACAACTGATACAACAAAGTAGCTAAGAACATCCAGTGGAAAAAGGACGATCTATTCAATAAATGATGCAGGAAAAACAGGACACCCACATGCCAAAGAGTGAACCTGCCCACTCCTCTGTGCCACGCCTCAAAATTAACTCAAAATAGAGTACAAACTTGGGCATGAAGCTTGAAACCATTAAAATTCCTTGAAGAAAACAGTTGGGAAGCTTTTTGATATTGATCTTATTGATATTTTTCCGGATGTGACTGTAAAGGCAAGGGAAACAAAAGCAAAAAATAAACAAGTGAGATTATGTCAGAATTTAAAGTTTCTGCACTTTAAAAAATTATCAAGACAAAAAGGCACTCTACTGAATTGGAAGATATTTGCAAATCAGGTATCTGAAAAGAGACTAATATCCAAACATATGAAAAACTCATTAAAGTCAGCAACAAAAAAAACTAATGTAATTTTTAAATGGGCAGAAAATATGAACAGATGAATGGATAGTAATAATGGAGAATACATGACAAATCGACATATTAAAAAAAACATAGTTGGCCAAAATCACATTAAAAGTTGTTCAACATTGCTAATTAAGAAATGCAAATGGAAACTAGAATAAGATATTACCTCACACCTGTTAGAATAGCTATTATCAAAAACACAAGAAACAACTCTTATTGGACAAGGTGTGGAGCAAAGTGATCCCTTGTGCACTGCTGGTGGTGATATAAATTGGTGTAACTAATGTGGAAAGGGGATGGAGGTTCCTCAAAACAAAGTTAAAAGTAGAACTGTCTTATGATCCAGCTATTCCATTCCTGGGGATTTATATGAAGAATATAATAACACAGATTCAAAAAAAAATATGTGCACCCCTTTGTTCATTGCAGCAATCTTTACAGTGATTAAGAAATGGAAACAATGGATGAAGGGATAAAGAAGATGTAATATGCATATATGTTTGTATATACATACTTGCATACAATCAAATAATATTCAGCCATAAAAACTAATGAAATTTTTGAGACTCCTGGGTGGTTCAGTTGGTTGAGTGTCTGACTCCTGAGTCCTGCTCAGGTCATGATCTCAGTTCCATGAGTTTGAGCCCCAGGTCGCATCGGACTCTGTGCTGAAAGCACGGAGTCTGCTTGGGATTCTCTCACTGCCCCTTCCCCTCTAATGCGTTCGTTCTCTCTCTCTCTCTCTCTCTCTCTCAAAATAAATAAACTTTAAAAATAATGAAATTTTGCCATATGCAACAACATGGGTACATCTTGAAATCATTAAAGTAACTGAAATAAGTCAGATGGAGAAAGACAAATACTATATGATTTCACTCCTATGTGGAATCTAAAAAACAACTTCTACAAAACAATGAACAAAAGAAACTCACAGATCCAGAGAACAGATTGGTTGTTATCCGAAGGAAAGAGCCTGAGGAGTGGAAGAAATTAGTAAAGAAGTCAATGGTATGGTAATAGATATTAAGTACACTTTTAATGGTGACCACTTTGTTGTACACACAGATGTGCAATTACAATGTTGTGTACCTTAAACTTACATGTTATATGCCCATTTTACCTCAGCAATAGAAAGTGAAAGAAAGTTTTTATGTTTCTTTTTTCTTTTGTCAATATAAGAAGATGAATGCTAGCTGAATCTATTTTGGTAATCATTTTATGATACATATAAATCAAACCATCATGCTATATGTCTTAAACTTATACAGTGATACTTATCAATTATTCAATAAAAAACTGGGGGGTGGGGGAAGGGAATGAAGATTTCCCCATAACTTAAGAATGTAGAATAAAAATCTTTATGTAGTAGAGGTTGGAAATACATGCTTTAATTTATGTTTATAGCTACTGAAAATTAATGGAGAAAGGGGGGAAACCAGTCAAAGAGAAAAGTATAGGGAAGTCTGAGCAACATTTTTAAATATAAGTGTCCACAAATGCTGGAGGGGCCTTTCACATTCCATGGAAATCAGAATGTATATTATCACTGCCCTCTGAATTTCTTCTTAGCTCTCTAGGAGTGAAATTTTTTTTCCCCTTTGCCTGGGGTAAGCTTCTATTCTCATTTTCAGACTCCAGAGATGTTTTAAAAATAAAGACATTTTTCCTTGATCTCCTGAGTATTTTCACCTGCATATATAAATGATTTTAAGTTTCTAAAATATTATTTCTCCTCTCAGAAAACTTGAGATTGCTTGTCATATCTAATAAAGTCCTTAAAGTTTCAAAACTTCTCAGATAGATGTATGTCAGTTCCTTGTAGGATTAGTGCTTTTTATTTCTGTGTCCAGAGAATTTTCTACTCTTTCTGAATATTAAGTTTTCCACCTAGAAAATCACTAAATTGATGTGGATGATCTTTAGAATTCGAACTGTAATAATCACTCTATTTCTAAATTTGCATTTGGAATCGGGTTTTTGATGGTTCTAAGCATCACTCCCACATACTTCAAACTCAAGCAAAATTCATTTTTGATTGGATCATAATAGGAATAACCTATATTTTCCTTCCTGAAGCAAAAATATTTGGAGAAAACACATGAAACACATTGACTTTCCTCTGCTACTCCAGTCTGAACAAAGGAATTGCTTAAGAAGCCTCTTGGGAGAACCAGAGTTCAGGAGCTACAGCCCCATACCTAAGTGTCCACTTTCCATTCCTAACTGTTCTTAAATTCTGACCAGTTTAGATCACTCTAATTGGACTATCACTGAACTTCATTGATTAACAATCAATATTTTCTCATTTTCCTGAGATTTAACATAATGAATAAGATCTAATCGTTGTCTGCATTTAGCTTAAAAATTTTAAGTAGGAGTTTTTAAACAACCAACTCTAATACAAAGAAGCCGTGACTTAAGAGAAAGAAAATTGTTATGAGAAAATAGAGAAATGATAGTTGATTATACCTCAGATATACATGGATTAACTTAGAGGGTGTTAGGCAAAGTCAAGTAAGTCAGACTCAGAAAGACAGATAGCATATGATCTCAGTCATATGTGAAATCTAAAAAAATAAATAAATAAAACATAAATAAACAGCAGCAGAATCAGACTCATGAATACAGAGAACTGATGGTTATCAGAGAAGAGGACAGTTGGAGGGAAGGGAAAAATAGGTCAAGGGGAGAGGGAGACAGAGGCCTCCAGTTAGGGAATAAGTCATGGGAATAGGGAACACATTCAATGATACTGTAAGAGAGAGGTAAAATGACAGATTGTAGTTTACTTGTGGTGAGCACAGCATAATGCATATATAAGTTGAATCAGAATGTTATACACCTGAAACTAATGTGACGCTATATGTCAACTATATTCAAAAAAATTTTTTTTTAATTTAAGAGACTTTAAAAAGGAGACTTTAGCTTGCCTTTGAAGAGCTGGCTTTCAGTTGCCTCAAATAGTAATTGAGCCTTTCAGGAGAGGGAGGGAAAACAGGAGTCAAGGTATGCTCCTCTCTTCATTTCCAACCGAAGTATGTTATTGCAGCTGACTGAGAGCAGGCACTAGGTCTATTTGTTCTTTTTTGAGCATCTAATGCTTGCACAGCACTGGGTTAGCCACTGAGAAATATAGCAGTTAAGAAATAGCATTAACTCTGGGGCGCCTGTGTGGCTTAGTCAGTTAAGCGTCCGACTTTTCACTTAGGTCATGATCTGGCGGTTTCAGCCCCGCGTCGGGCTCTGTGCTGACTGCCAGCTCAGAGCCTGGAGCCTATTTCAGAGTCTGTGTCTCCCTCTCTCTCTGACCCTCCCTTGCTCACGCTGTTTCTTTCTCTCCTAGAAATAAATAAAAATATTAAAAAAAAATAGCATTAACTCTGCCTAATGGTGATAGGAGGAGGCACTGATTAAATGATACTTTCCAGAGCTCTACCAGCTTTAAGATATTATGAAATATTCATGTTAAATTTCCCATTTCGTTTTTGTAGAATTTACATATTCATTAAAGATATTGTGAAAACAGAAGGATGAGTCCCATTTGATTAATTAAAAATTTTATTTTATGTAATAATCAGATGTTACTTCTCTGAGTAGCTGAGGAATCTGTAGCCAACACTGAAATTTGGTCTTCAAACCTTTCATTATCTTTTGTTTTTATCATGCTTTAGGGTAGAAATTTTTGAGACTCAATGAACTAAATAAAATACACCACTGTCTATGTCCTTTCCCCATAGCTTTTGGATTATTTTTTAAGATCTTCTTTATAAGAGATATAACACCTATTGTTTCTTGTAGATTAGGTATTATTTCTTATTTGTAAGATGGAACTTGGAAGGTGTTATATTAGAATGAACCAGAATAAAGGAGAGCAAGAGGAACCTGACACTACTGATAATCTGAGCTAGAAAGAGCCTCTGAAACAGAACTAGGCCAGACATCAATGGGTAGGAAAATCTTTGATGTGCCCCCAAATATGCGTAAAAATGTTTGGTTCACATATGATCTCATATCCTTTTCACATGACACATGTCACTAATTGAACATGCTTTTGCTAACTGAGCCTGAACTGCCATCATATTAATTATCACAATAACAGTGCTATAAAATCATCCTCAAACAGAATTAATCAACAACTTAATACTTGTTTACTTTCTGTGGCCTTGTCAAAATATGTAATTTTCCAGCTGTAAAAACTAAAGATGAGTTGGTACTCCTGATACGTCCATCTAATTAATGTCTAGGAATTAATAATAACCTATGTTTTTGGCCAAGTCTTTTCTTTAAGAAATAATTTATTCAGCCAGTATTGACAGAATATTTTCTATCTGCTAGATTAGGTACCAGATTTAGAGTTACCTATATGAAAAAGCCATCATTAAATTTTCAATGGCTTTTTAAAAATACATTAATGGAATGACTTCTAGCTTTTCTGGTTGAGCACTGAAAACATTTAAACATTTAACAGAGTTATGAATTTAGATATCATTAGGAAGCTCTGAAAAAAATGGCCTTCTAAATTTTTTAAGGGTGCTATAAATAAACTATTAATGGGTGTTTGATTAATGTTTATTTTTGCTAGCCTGCTAGGTTCAAGTAGGTCAAATTTAGAAAACACTGAAACACTGTGCTTTTATATATTGCATTATTGTCTGTACTCAAAGTACACTGAACCCGAGTAAATGCTATACTCTGTGTACTTACAAAGTATAAAACTGGAAATCAAAAGAACAAGGTGCTAATTTAATCCCTGCTAGTAATTACCCATGTGCTATTGGTCAAAAAGATGATCTGTCTGGAGCCTCAAAATTCTTAGTAAAATGAAAACCAAGGGAAAATGATATTAAAGATTATTTTTGGTTTTAACCACTGAAAGCACAGTATTAATATTTAAAATATTTTTGTTTCACAGTTGTTCTGGAAAATTTGTTAATACCTACAGCCTTTTGTGTCTGAATTAATTTACAAAATAAAATCAGCAAGCAAAAAAGCCTGAACATATAACATTTGAATAATGCAAATTAAACTTCTACAAATGAAAAATAAAGTTATTGAAATTAGAATCTCAGCCATCTAACAGCACTTCAGGCGCAGCTGCAGGAAAATAAAAATAAGAAGCGAAACCCAAAGAACATGTACAGACTGAAACACAGACATAAACATAGTCTGCAAAGTTAATTTTTTAAACTAATTCACAGATGTTGTCCATAACTGTCTTTGCTGTATACTAGTATTTTATTGGTTTAACAATCACAAGGTATTTTATCACATTGATATAAAATAATTTGCTTGAGTGATTATGTGTGTGTACTTAAGTTATTTTAATTATTCAATATACACGATACATTCAATATCATGATATAGATAGTTAAGAATAGTCTGATTTGTTTTTCCAATGAGAAAACATACTTGTACTTTCATATTTTCATATTATCTGTTCTTTACTTTTTAATCTCAAGAATTTCCACAGGCAATAAGTAATTATCTGCTCTTTTTTCTTTTTCTTATACTTCATAGGTAATCATAATATTCAAATTCAGGTATTTTTCTACTTCAGCCAAGTTTTTATTAGTATTATTGGTGCATTATCATATTTGAATTCTCTTTCTGTTCAATCTTAGAACATCTTTTTTTTTTTTTTACAGCACCTATTCAGTCTTTCATACATATTATTCTCTGATCCCTTTCTCTACATTCTAGATGCATCTCAAGCTCATCCAGAATATAGATGTAATTTTGTGCAAAATTAACACTCTTTTCCTTTTCACTGACTCAAAGAGTTTTTAATTTTTCTGTGAATTCCTCCTAAACTTTCCAATACCATTCTGTTTGCTGAATACACAGCCAATTAAAATTATATATTGGTCATTGTTAGTTTTTTCAAACAGGAAAGAAACTAGAATTTGTTTTCTTTGATATATAAGAGCCGTCATTTAATTGGCATTTTAGATTGAATATAGGGAGTATAAATAACCTTTATCTATGGAATTCAAATATATACTCATTTTTCACTGCTCTATTTAAAATCAATTTGTTGACAACCTTATATTCAAGGTCTGAGGCTTAATCCTACCTGCAAACTGACACACCGCAAGTCTACACTTTCATGAATGCAGGCAGAAGACACAAGATGGCTGGGTCTTCAACAAAGCAGCAGCACCAAGGGTATTAGCATTTTCAGCAGCTTTCCTAACCTCAATTCCTGTAGAATAATGTGAATAATGCCAGAAGGTATGAGTGGGATGTTTGTATCCCCTCAAAATTCAAAGTTTGAAATCCTAATCCCCGTTAGGATGGTATTTAGAGGTGGAGCCTTTGGGAAGAAATTGGGTTTCAATAAGGTTGTGAGAGCTGAACCCGCATTACGAGATTGATGCCCTTGTAAGAAAAGGCAGAAACCAGAACTATGTTCCTCTCCACTGGGAAAGGATAGAGCAAAAAGGCAGCTATCTGTAAACCAGGAAGAGCACCCTCGGCAGATACTGTATCTACTGGTACCCTTATCTTGGAGCTCTCAGCCTATAGAACTTTGAGAAATAAATGTCTGTTATTTAAGCTACTCAGTCTATAGGATTTTTCTTATAGCAGCCCAACCTGACAAAGATACCAGTACAAGAGAGAAACTTCAAGCTTAGAAAACCTGAAGTTTTAATAATAGGTAGTAATTGACCTTTGTTCCAAAGGAGCCTCATCTTTTTTTAAGAATATAAACAATACCTCCCTTTGTTTTGGAGACATAAACTGTTTGCCTTCCAAGGCTATTTGCTATACAAGCATCCTTGAAAAGGTAGTCTGAAAAAAAGCAATCAGTGCTTCTGCATGTGAGATGTACAGAAATGAGAGGAACCTCTGAACAGCTATTTTCCAAGTTAGAAATCTCTTTGGTTATGAGCAAGAGAAAACCTGACTAATGACTGAAACTAGATAATGACATATTTGCCTTACTGCTCTTACAAAAAATATTCAGTTCAAAGTGGCCCAACACTAGTTTGGTGACTCAGTGACACCATCAATGACCAAGCCAGCCTCTTTCTCACTGTCCTTGGCTTTTGTCCAGAAGCATGCTGCCCCATGGTGGCAACATGGCTGTCAAAGTTCACACATCAAGACAAAAAGGTAGAAGCGGCAGTGCCTGCATCGAAAAAGCTACAGATTTCCCTAAAGCCCTCACCTTGTGCCCATTCACCAAAATTTTGTTACATAGTTGCCATAACTGCAAAGCAGTTTAGGGGAGCAGTTATTTCTACCTAGCAATTTAGTCTTAACTACTGCGTGATAATCTTTCCTCTTTAATGGCCTTTGGTGTGCTATGTATTCTAAGTTCTGATCTCCAATGCATTGAAGAATCTCTAAGTGGAACCCCACTGCTATAGATTTCTCTGTTTTGCCAGGTACACTACCTGCTGTCCCTGGTGGATCAGTGGAATAAAGCCAACTGCTTTCTTCTCCATAGCTAAGAATAGCTACCTCTGGGATATTTGTCAGGTTGAGTCTCACAACTCACTTCACAAATATGGGAAGAGGGACTAAAAATTAAGTGATTTTCAAAATAAAACTAATTCACAGAAACAGATCTAGAATGCCAGGGTCCAGAATTGCAGTGTTGCGTTTCATTCTGTTTCCATGGATACATCAGTCACTCCAAATTATCTTCAATCTTTTCCATAAAGAATCTCTTAAAACACTCTTAAGTTATATCTTCCTAGTGAATATGTCTGAATCTTGACTGGAACATAGAAATAAATATGAAAATCTTTAGCTCTTTATTTTTTCTTGCCAGTCGAGTTGAGTGGGTAATATTTAGTACTACCAATAATGATGAGAAGTAATGGATATCCATCCCCTTTTGTAGCACCCCCAGACTGAAGTTAGGTTTTTCATGTTTAAGCTTTATTTATATCCTGATGCATATGTAACCTAAAGCAAGAATTCAGCTCTATTCTCAGTCTTTTCTATAATTTTAAGATCTGTATGAAAGTTTCCTATATTGGGGCACCTAGGTGGTTCAGTCGCTTAAGCGTCCAACTTCAGATCAGGTCACAATCTCACGGTTCGTGGGTTCGAGCCCCGTGTCGGGATCTGTGCTGACAGCTAACTCAGAGCCTGGAGCCTGTCTTCGGATTCTGTGTCTACCTCTTTCTCTCTGACCCTCTCCTGGTCATGCTGTCTCTATCTTTCTCTCAAAAAAATAAATAAAACATTAAAAGATAACCCAGAGAAGACAGCCACTCTAATTAACAAAAGCTTCCTAAATATATTCCATGTTATAATGCATTGGTTCAGAGCAGACTCTTTGAATCATAGACCTGCAATTGAATTACCACTGTGGGAACTTATCTGTTTTGTAACTTTGGGCAAGTTAACTTAGCTTCTAAGATCAACTCTTAGTTTCTGCAAAAGGATTATGTAACAGTGACTATCCTACAGGACCATTTTAAGAATAAATTCAGGTGACATCAGCAAAAATTTACCACAGTTCCTGGTACTTAGTATATGCTATTGTTAGCTCTCAAATATCTTACCAGTAACTCTAAATTGATTTGAGAAATACTGTTATTATATACACCTTACTTAAATATTCTCAACATACATTACTATAACACTGGATCTAAAGAGTCTTGAAACAAGAAAGCTGTTTAACTGAACTAAGCTATTTTAGATTTGATGTGTCAGATAATTATGCCTGCTCTCCTCTGGGTTCTAAATAATAGAACAGTGGCACAGGAGTATGATGAATATCAAAATGACACTTTATTAGTGGATGTCCAGTAACTCCTGAATAATAGTGCTCAGCTTTACACTGGGTTCAAAAACATATAGCTAAAACCTGAAAGTGGCTTCATCAAGTCACCACTGCCTATTTTCCATTTGACATGGTCAGTCACTCAACCAAGAAACCTCATTCAATAAATGCCAGACTTACAAGAAAAAAAGAGAATAGAGGAAGAAGAGTCAGAACCAGACAGGAAAAGGGAGGGAGACAGAGAAATAAAGACAGAGACATAGAAATTAAGGGTGGATAATTCTGTTGAAACATTCCCTCTAATACACTTTGGTAGAAACATGAGGACTGGAGAATAAATGGTCTCTTTAAACATAATTTAATATTTTCTAAATGCTATGGAAAACAAAATACTTTCGTTAACAACACACCTAGTAATATCCTTTAAAAGTATTCTGCAGGATATCATCTTTGGAAAGCATTTATTACATATATGTAGAATCAAACTAAGGCTTTTTTCTAGTGTATTAGGCATGATTGTTTTTTAAAACATCTCACCATGGAATCAATTTGGCACTGTATTCTACTTTTCTTCCAGTGCTTAACATGCATTGAGTTGCTTTTTAGTTATGTGTGGGCAATCCTTATCTGCTAGATTTCTGATCTTGAGGTAAGGAATCCTAACTTTTATTGATATATAGATATATCCCCTATATTTGTCACCACTGGGGTGTAAAGAAAATAAATACTGATGCAACAGTTATAGCATCATCTGTCATAAACCAGTTAGCCTCCCAATGACAATAGCTTTTCTTCTGCCTGAGAAGAGTAACAGAAGCTGGCCATCTATCTTGTGTTCTGAATGAACATTGAAGATGTTTCATTTAAGTCAGATCACTTTCTAACAAGGGGATTTGCATGTACATGTATATCCTTTCTTAATGTCAGGTTTATCTAATAGTTCAGTTAGATGTAATCTCAGAGATCATTTTACCAAATAAAATAAAGCCACCCCAGGCTTTGAAGGGACATTTGGAAGAAAGGAACTCTTTGAGAAATTCAATATATACTCCTCTATCCAAAGCACTGCTTTTTCTCTTCCAGAGATGTTTCCATACTGGTCATCAACCAACATTTTGCTTAATTTCAGAATAAAGAACATCTTAATTCTTCTTAATTCCACAATTAATAATTTATTAATTCTCCCTAACTTAATTCTCAAGTTCTTAAAAAAAATTGCAGTAAGGCCCCAACTCCAAAATGACATATATAGCATATAACAAACAACAACACTCTAACATACAGAATAAAATGAGAAATAGAATATGAAGTCAGCTTTCAAAAAGTAACCCAGGTACTACAATCATCTCTGACCTGACACATGCAGGGAATGAGAGCTCTCGTATCTTTCTTGGTAACCACTAGCCAATGTTCACAAGTATGAACCATAGCCACCAACATTCTATAAAATGTAAAACCCACACAGAAAATAACATCCTGGTCTTTACGCAAAATTTTTACCTTATGGATATGTGGATGATATTACATGAACCTTTGCGATTATGATATTTTATGATGCATGATAATAAATAGCTAGCTAGTAAACCTCAAATATACTGTGACATTGATATATACCCACAGCTGGTAGTCACAAGTTTAATTTCAGTTGATTTACAGTGTCTCAACACAACACTAAAGCAGTGGTGATAAATGAAATGCTTAATCAAACTGGTCGTTATATATCATCATTAATACAGGCAGTTGTCTAACTAGGTCTGCACAATTTTTTGTTTCATTTTTAATGACTACAGACCAATCATTTTAGTAAGTATACAAAACTGATTCAATACAACCACCAACAACTATCATTATGTGTTTCCCTAATACTAGTATCTGATTTTTTTCTTTCTTTGAAAAGGTCATGTATAGCAGTGCCAATTCTCAGCAAAACATTATTCTTCATGCAAAGGAATCAAGATTATACATTCTTAGCTGTGAAGGATAAAGTTCACAGTATTACATGCAACTAATAGAAAAATGAAAGCCCAATACTTGATCATGACTCTAGGAAGTATCAATGAATGTAAATATTTATGAATAACTTTAGAATATTTTACAAATTGATTTTATCAATATATTAGCAAATTGGAAATTTTTGAGACAGCATGCACTTAGTGCTACTATGTAATTACTCCTGAGGTATTGGTGATAGTGATGGTGGGTCCTCCAAAGGAGGGTATTTTGCACCAAAACAAATTCCAGTGGAGCCCTTTTAAGATTGAAATTCATCTGCTTTATCATTCAGTTTTATATTTATACTTGTATGAGTTAACTTTAGGCTTCAACACTTACCTTTCTTACTTGCCTCCTCCAAACCCAATGCCAGTAAGGAGAGTTGGTGTCTTTAATTACCTATCTATAGTACCTCTTTTAACAGAATAGAGCATATAACTTGGCTGAATAGTACTGTTGTGTGTTTCCTGATGATAAAATCTGCTATCCTAGAGAGATGCAAGGGCTCTTCTTTATGGGCTAGAGGAGATGAAAAGCAGATTATGCTCTCAGTCCTAAGAGATCCCTGAACCCTACACGCTAGTTTTAAAGTTTTCCACAGGTGCTCTGTTTGGCTTTCTGACACCTACTATGTAAGCCCCCTACAAAGTATGACCTACAGCTGTCTTCTTTCCATGCCAGATATTTAACCCTCAGGCCTGTGACTGCAATTGTCAAGATTGTGCAAATGCGTGCGCACGCGCACACACACACACACACAACCACTGATAGCATATGGCTTGGTTCTACAGAAACGATCATACTCCCTGCCAGAATTCTACTGTACAGAATCATATAAAAGTTCCAAGAAATCAGATTCATATGATGAACAAAAAGTGCTATCACACCACTTGAGACCTATTTTTTCAAATCCCCCATGTCTTATTGAAGCCAGAATGGAGGGCACAAGGTGGAGAAGATGAAGTGAGAATTCTTAAGATCTTTATGCTTGCCATCAGAATAGTATGAGAATAGTGTCCAAGCTAAGGCATAATATGTTCCACTAGGTTTTGATGGTACTGGAATTTTACATCACTGCAACAGCTGGAATTTCTGAAAATATCTAGCTCTTTGAATAATTCTATCAACTTTCTCCAATAAAAAATATGTGAATCTTATGACCTAACCAGTTCATGACTGATATTCTAGGAGCCTGGAAAAGATGAAGATTTTTTTCATTGCATTTAGAATATTATCGGTCCAAAATGACATTATTCTTTTGCTTATGCAAGCTATTTCCAGTCTCTATCTTTTGTTTACTGGTACAACTGTTGTAAAATATCAGGACTCTGAAGAATTGATATAATTGAAGATTCTATCAGAGAAGGCAAGTTAATTAGCAACTGTTGACTGACATTCATCAGATATTCAAGGGAAAATAGTGGCACACAAAATTAAAAACCCTTCCTGACAACTAGACTGTAAGTATAACTATGAGTCATACAAAGATAGAACTTTTTTCCCCTCTTTAAGCTTACTATGTATTTTTTGTGTCAGTTACTTATAAATGCAAGAGATGTTTTTGACTGCCAAAAGATCTATACAGGCAATAAAGCTAGGTATGGAAAAACAGCTGGACATTCTCATGCATCACCTATGATGCTGGATGTTTAATTGTAGAATTTGTGGTTTGGTGATGGTTGTAAGTATGGAGAAAACAGCTGAAAGTGCACATCACAGACTGAATTTTCAATTCTAGGAGAAGTTGAAAAAAAATCAGCCTGTGATTTAGAAACTGTGCAAATGCAAAATATATGTAATTAAGAAAGAATAAATATTGAAATCTACAAGTTCATATTCCTCAGGTTCTTATCACATTTCAACACTACTTCTTCAGCAGACATTGCCTTGGATGCTATAATGGTGCTTCACTCAATAATTCACTTATGTGGTTGTTTCTCAAGTATTTGTGAGTATCTAACATGCAATAAGCCTATTCTACCACTTGAAGATACAATAATGGGGGAATAGGAGCACCTCAGTTTCTCATGGTGCACATAGATAGAATTATGAGTAAAGAAAAAGTGTAGGATGCTTGAGAGGTCATCACATGATAATCTAATCATGGACACAAGGAAATTGTCCCTGGATGGATGTCATTTAGGCAAAAACCCAAACAATGGGTAAAAGTTAGCTAAGTGAAGGTACTGGTTGGAGCTGGTGTGGCAGACGTGGGGACAGCCTGTGCAGTTCTCAGAGTGGCAAATGATAGAAAAGAAGTATTGCTGAGACAGATATATTTAGAGGTAATGGCAAGAAATGACAAAAAAGATATAGGTGACCAGGAACCCCTCAAAGTTTTTAAGCGGAGAAGTAATGGAGCAGGGTGAGACCTGGGGTTTAGAAGACTTTCTGCAGGCAGTGTGAAAAATGAATTGGAGAGTGTTGAGCACAAGTGGTTGCATGGAAGCTTATTAAAAGCCTTTTAAAGTTTAGCTTTGAGCATAAATTAGCTTGAAATTGGATGAGAGTAGAGGATACACAGAGAAGTCAAATTCTGATGGTAGTATTAGCAGGGTATGGAGATAAATATACAGGGGCTTGAGATGAACAAAATAAAGCAAAAGGATATACCAAGGACATTAGACTTTTTTTAACTTGGGTAAATAGCTAATAATGTTATTATCAAAATGGAGAATACTGCAGGAGGGGAGGTTTGGGGGGAGATTATTAGTTTTAGACTCGTTGCCTTACAGGTGCTTTTGAGATAACTCAACACAAATATTGAAGAAGCAGCTGGATACAAATGTCAGATATGAAATAGTGGCAATACATTTCAAAGTCACTTGGTATCTAGTTGGTTACTGAAGCATGCTTGTGGGACAGTATTTCAAAGGAGATAATATAGAAAAAAGAAAAATAAAAACTAGGACTGTACTAGGACTGTACCTTGAAGAGCTATGGCTTAGCCAGAGAAGGAAAAAGATGTCAAATAGTGTCAAATGATGCCAAAGTATTGAGTAACTTCATCATTAAATGTGGCTGTTAAATTTAATGGCAAAAAAGTCAGGACCAATTTTGTCGTGTTAAGACCCAAAACCAAATCTTAACGACTGAAAAGTGAACAAAGAAAAAAGTGAACTATGAGAACAGACTACTCTTCTGCGGATTTGAGAATAGGAATGAGGGATAAGCCTAAGGTGAAAGTAAGACTGACTGATATTTTTGCTGTCTTAAGTTTGCAAGGACAGGAGTTTATTTAAGGGAGAATAATAAACTACGACTTGACAAACAATTTATTTTCCCAGAAGGCACATGATTTTCTTTTGGCTTGAAACTCATTCTTTTTGAGAAAATGAGTAATATATTCACACAATCTTTCCCTTATAGAGAATTCATCATGAGAGAAAATTTTAATTCACTGGAGTTAATTGATGTCAATTTTATAAAACTTCTGGCTAAATGTATACATAACAAATTAACTGTTTGGAAATTGATTTAAATTGTTGCTAAGATGTGATTGGATTACTTAATCAAGTGATAATTTGTATAATCTTAACAGAAAAAAACACTTCTCACTTATTTTTAGTAAACATATCATTCCAGTTCAACCAAAGAAGCAAAAACAGAAGAGTATTTATATCCACATCTCTATATATTAATATAGATTTGCTAGATCTATATTAAGGAAATCATTAAAAGGAATTTACTCATATTTTCTTGGCTAATCAAGTCTGAAATCCATAGAACACACAGCAGGAAGAAAGGTCACAAACAGTCTGAAACCCAAATGGCACAAGCTGAAAGATTCTGTCCATGCTTCAGAGTCTCTCTTTACTCAGGGAAGACTTGAGATTACTTTTAAGATTTTTCCAACGGAGTCATACCCATCTAGGATAATTTCCCTTTTGATTTGTCAATTGACTAGGGACTTGAATTAGAGCTGAACTTACATTAGTGTTTGATTTAATAACTCCAATTGCAAGAGTGATATCATCAACATGGTGACATAGATCATTTCTAACTTCCTTCCCACTCAAGAGGAAAACGACTAACAACTTCATAGACAAGATACCCCTGAGAGAAGTGTAGAACATAGGAGTGAAACTGAAGAACCAATGAGACTAAAGAAGACTGTATTAGAAGGGCAAGAGAAACAGATACATGTTGATTACATTTCCCCTCCCCCAGGCCAGTGTATCATGCAGGAAGGTCTCCACTGAGCCTCCCAGCATTGTGGGTAAACTTTGTAGTTTCACCTGACTCTGGTTTCAACCCACAGGGGCCACAGGAAAATTTGTGGGACTCAACCACTGGGAATCTAATTGTGGCAGAGATGGAATGAGGGGCTTCGACAACCATCACTGGGTCTTGGTGAACCTAGTTCTTACCTACGAAGCTCAAATGGTGCTCCCAATCAAGACCTTGCTCATCTCCAGCAACCAATCAGGAGGCTCTGACTAGGGAAGTCAGTTGTATACAGTCTGCCTGATTTGGGTCCCCAGGTGAGGAATCGGGTCTGCTCATGCTCAGGCAGGGTCCTGAGTCATGGCTGCGCCCACTATGGATGAGCTAGTAAGAACACCTGGAAGCTACCTAACCCACTATTTCCCAAAGTGAAAGGCAGGAAGACAGAGTTCATCACCCTCAGAGTAAAACCACTGGACCTGTTTGGCAAGGGAACTTAGGGCATGGGTTGGCCTCAGTCAAGTACACAAAAATCATTACTGATTTAGGAGCCATCAGTATGCCTAAGCAGAGAAACTAATTGATGGCCCCACAACTGCTAAATACAGCTTTCAATCCCCTTGACCAGGGACCGTTAGTAGAGCATATAGTAAGCTACATAGCCCATCCAACAGCCATGCTTACAGTGGTACTGGAACAGAGAATGGGGAAAAATACTTCAAACCATATATTCAATAACGGCTTGCAATTAAAAATATATGAAGAATTCATAAAACTAGCTTAAAATGATCTAAAAAAAGGGCAAAAGATGTCAATAGACATTTTTCCAAAGAATATATACAAAAGACCAATATGTACATGAAAAGATGCTCAGCCTCCCTAATCATTAGGGAAATACCAAAACTACAATTAGGTATCACTTTGTGCATGTTAGGTTGATCAGTATCAAAAAGACAGATGATAATAAATGTTAGTGATGGTGTAGAACAAAAGGAAAAAAATTGTGTACCTTTAGTGAGATTGTAAACTGGTACAGCCACTGTGGAAAACTGTACAGAGGATCCTCAGAAAATTAAAAATAGAAGTACCACATGATTCAACAATTCTATTTCTGGAAATATATACAAGGGAAACAAAAACAGTAACTCAAAAATATATCTGCCTCATCATGTACATAGTAGCATTATTTATAATAACTAAGATATTAAAGCAACCTAAATGTGCACTGACAGATAAAAGTTTTGATGTATGTACATAAATGAATACAATTTAGCCTTAAAAAACAAAATACAAACAAACAAGAAAATCTTACCTTTGGCTACCAGGTGGATGGACCTCAAGTGTATAATGCTAAGTGAAGTAAGTCATACAAAGATAAATACTGTATGATTTCACTTATATATGGAATATAAAAAATAAAACTAAAAATCCAAACTATAGAGAAAGTGAGGAGATTTGTGATTAGCAGAGGCAGGGAGTGGGCAAAGGAGAATTTGATAAATGTGGTCAAAAAGTATAAATGTCCAGATACAAGATAACATAAAAATATAATATAGAGCAGGATTAATACAGCTCACATTGCTGCAAGGTATACATTAAAGTTAAGAGAGTAAATCCTCAGAATTCTCATTACAGGACAAAAAATTTTTTTCTTTTTCTTGTTTTCTCTGTTTATGAGATGATGGGTGCTAATTAAACTTATTGTGGTACCGCAGCAACTTCTTACTTGACATATCCCCAAAAGCAAGGGAATCAAGAGCAAAAATAAATGATTGGGACCTCATCAAGATTAAAAGCTTCTGCACAGCCAAAGAAACAACCCAGAAAACTAACAGGCAACCAACGGAATGGGAAAAGATAGTTGCAAATGACATATCAGATAAAGGGTTAATATCCAGAATCTATAAGGAACTCACCAAACTACACGCCCGAAAAACAAACAACCCAGTGGAGAAATGGGCAGAAGACATGAACAGACACTTCTCCAAAGAGGACATCCAGATGGCCAACAGACACATGAAACGATGCTCAGCATCCCTCCTCATCAGGGAAATACAAATCAAAACCACACTGAGATACCACCTCACGCCAGTCAGAGTGGCTAAAATGAGCAAATCAGAGAACTCTAGATGCTGGCGAGGATGTGGAGAAACGGGCACCCTCCTACACTGTTGGTGGGAATGTAAACTGGTACAGCCCCTCTGGAAAACAGTGTGGAGGTTCCTCAGGAAACTAACAATAGAACTCCCTTATGACCCAGCAATAGCACTGCTAGGAATTTACCCAAGGGATACAGAAATGCTGAGGCATAGGAGCACATGTACCCCAATGTTCATAGCAGCACTCTCCACAATAGCTAAAACATGGAAAGAGCCTAAGTGTCCATCAACAGATGAATGGATCAAGAAGATGTGGTTTATCTATACCATGGAATACTACATGGCAATGAGAAACAATGAAATCTGGCCATGTGTAGCAACATGGATGGACCTTGAGGGTGTTATGCTGAGCGAAATAAGTCAGGCAGAGAAGGACAAATATCATATGTTTGCACGTATAGGAGGATTAGGAGGAACTTGACGGAGGACCAAGGGGGAGAAGAAGGGGGGAAATGGTGGGGGAAAGGGAGAGAGGCAAACCATGAGAGACTCTTGAATGCTGACAAAAACTGAGGACTGATGGATGTGGGGGGGAGGAGGGATAGGCATGGAGGAGGGCACTTGTGGGGATGAGCACTGAGTGTTATGTGGAAACTAATTTGACAATAAACTATTTGTAAAAATAAATAAATAAATAAAATAAACTCATTGTGGTAATCATTTCACAATATATGTAAGTCAAATATTTATTGCTGTACATATTAAACTTATGTAGTGATGTACGTCCATTAAATGTCAATACAACTGGTGGGGGGAGTAACTTGGAGACTGTGTGTGTATACTACAAAAAAAAGTAAAAAAAAATAACTACCACCTTACCTCCATACTCCAGCTATCAAGAGGCAATACTTGTAACCTATTCCAACTAGAAATCAGTAGAATTAGTGAGATGTTTTAAATAAACAGCCACTCTAAATTTTATGAGGATTGCAGATTTAACTAGTAATGGAGAATCCACTTGAACACTATAGCAACTATGGTGAACCAAACTAAGTAGAGATGTAAGCAAAGATAGGTTGAGGATTTATGAATTGGAAATTCATAAAAACTGGAAACTTTTCTAGTTCTTGTATTTTGAAGTAAATCAGGCAAATGGAGGACAGCTTGTATTACATAATAAGCATGTTGGACTTTATCCGTGGTTTATTATTGTTTGCTGCAACAAGTTATTTCAAAACTTAGTGAATTAAAACATCAATAAATATGATCTAAGAAGTGCTGGGAGAACAAGTGTAGGAATGGATTAACTGAATCCTCTGCTTAGGGTTTTTTAATGAGATTACAGTCAATGTCAAACTGGACTGCAGTCATCTGGAGGCTCGACTGGGGTTGGTGGACCTGACTGTGCTGGTTGTTGGGAAGAGTCATGATTTCTTTGCCATGTAGACCTATTCATAAAATTGTTGTAGTGTAACATGATGGCTCTCTTCCCTCAAAGCTGGTGACCCAAGGGAGAGCAAGGCAGAAAACATAATATCTAATGTGACCTAGTCTACTAAATGATACACTGTCAATTCTGCAGTATTCTATTGGTCACAGAAGAAAGCTGTGACTGAAAACTACACAAAGTATGAATACCAAGAGGTAAGCATCACTGGGAACCAAAAAGCTGACTACCACACCTGGAAGGCTATTTCAACTTCCAAGGCTGTATCTTTCCACAGAGCGTCTGTCAGCAAAAACAGAGTAAATCTTATAATCAATCTGAAATACTTATTTCAAAACTCTTTAAATGTGTTTAAGGTCTCCTAGGCCTGGCATAAAAAATTACCACAGATAACAAAAAAAAACCTATATTCTCACAATTCTAAAGGTTAGAAGGCCAGGACCAAAGTCCTGGAAAGATCTGCCTTGCAAATGGCCACCTTCTTTCTGTGTCCTCACATGCACACCCCTCAATCTGTTCACTGTCTGTGTCTTAATCTCCTCCTTGTATAAAGATTCCAGTCATATTGGATTAAGGCCCATCCATATGACATCATTTTATCTTAATTACCTTTAAAAGTTCTCTAGCCAAATACTGTCACATTCTGAGATATAGGGGGTTGGGCCTTCAATATATAAATGGCAGGTGCACAAATTAATCCTTAACATTGTGCATCTGACTTAACCTCTAAAAGAGTAAACAGCCAAAATCTAGTTACTTAAATTCTACATTTATTTGAGTGACAAGAAATGTCAAATATTTTCAAATCATTTATTTTTACACTTAATAAAAAATAAAGTTTGTAGTTTTGGTTTAACAGAATACCAGTATTCCTTCCTTCAAAATGTATAATCCACACACAAGTAAGGAACAAAGTTTCTTAGACGGTTCCTCTTGCTTAGTCATCACTTTTTCAGTGGGGTCTACCTTCTTTCACCTTCTGCCACAACAAATTTTTTACCTTGATCTATAGTTTCCCAGTACTTGTCTTAGCATTAATATATCATCCAGCTTATTGTGTTCATCCCTTGTTGTTTCCCACTAAAATCTAAGCTCCATGAATGTAAGGAGTTTTGTCTATGTTTCAGTAACAGGATTTATCTTTTTCCCACTCAACAAGTTCTATTCTCCTTCTTTCCATCTATTTAGTTGTGTCATCATTTTATGGATCACAGCCCTTCCCAGCCTTACACAAAGAGAATAAAGGATAAACTTTCAGTAATATGAAGAAAGAATCCTCTAATCTGAAAATTAATATGTCCATTTGTTTACCCATTAAGTTACTAGACAAAAAAAATTCAAAGTCTTTTAAAGATAACTCATACTGAATTCACATAACATCACAAATAATATCAGTTCCTTTACTGAATTTTCATATAAGCAATGTTTTTCTCACTTAAGAAATACTTGGTCTGTAAGGAACATATAAAACAAAGACTATAATATGAACATAAATGTGATATGTTCCACAAGACATTTGCAAGGTAATGGAGGAAACATACTTGGTTGTGGAATTAAGGAAGTCTTGTAAAGAAGTTGACCCATGAAATTAAAGGGGAAATGCTATTTTGATAAGCTAGGTTCAACAAAGATTATAGATTTGACTATGAAATTTTTATTCTGCAAGATGAAAACACCATAAAGTTTAAAAACAACCAACAAATCATGGAAAAAATATTTCCTAAATATAACAGAAAAAATCTATTATAACTTACATATGAAGAGCTCTTATAAAATAATGGGCAAATGACTTGATAAGAAAATGAGGGAAATCCATGGATAGACAATTCACAAAAAAAGAGATAGGGTGCCTGGGTGGCTCAGTGATTTAAGCATCCGACTCTTGATTTTGGCCCAGGTCACCATCTCACAGTTCACGGGATTGAGCCCCATGTCTGGATCTGACAGTACAGAGCCTGCTTAGGATTCTCTCTCTCCCTCTCCTCTGCCCTCCCTACCTCATGTGCTCTCACTCTTGTTCTTGCTCTCACTCTCCCTCAATAAACATTAAAAAAGATATAAAAACATATATGAAATATATTTTGAAATATACCAAAAATATTCACTCGTAATTACAAAAATACAAATTAAGGGAACACATTCTCATCTATCAAGCTGGTAAAAGTTTCAAAAATATTATACTTTATGTTGATGAAGCTATGAGCAAACAGACGTATTGTATATCGAGTGAAAAAGCAAATTGGCACAACCCTGTTGATTAGGAATTTGGTGTTATCTTAAAAAATTACATATTAATTTACCTTTTGACCCAAAGCATTATCAGAAAAAAAAAAATCCTGTATACCTTCAAAAATACACATGCTCAAGGTTATTTATCAGAGCACTGTTTATAATTGCAAAAATATATTGGAAACAACTTACACACCCATATATAGGAGAGTGTTTGAATTAACTGTGTATAACCACACAGTGGAGTATTGTTTGGGTATATAAATAGAGGAATGTATCTATAAACTGAAATGAAGTAATTTCCAAACATGTTTATCATGAAAAATAGCACAGCCTACATAAATATTTATAGTATATGCTACCTCTCCTATAAGAAAGGTGGAATAAAAATACACATGTATCTGTTCGTGTGCAGAAGATTCATTCAAAAGAAATACAGGAAGCACAAACCAGAAATCAAAGAGATTGGTAATGTGCAAGTGGTAGGTGGGAAAGGGGTGGAAAGAAGGAGAAAACCGAGTAGCAGGGAAGAAGGAGGAGTGACACTGTTCTGAGTATCTCTCTGTTTATATCTGACTGTTAGAATGATAGTGACAGTTTACATACCCTTCACACACCATAAAAGTAAAGTAGACATATACAGAAGATAAAAACTGGAATACTAACAAATAGGCCAACAAATAGACCAATTTTGCAAATGATCACCATAACCACACTCAAATGAGATAGTAAGAAATAATCTAATTGGGAAAAAGAGGATCTTAAGTGAATATTCTAAGGCTAAAGACTAAAAGAACTGTATATACATGCTTTCATCTATTAGTACCAGTGTTTCCCACAGAGATGTAGGTTAACAATTCTAAAGCTACTACAATTGAATAAGGAAATGTATTATACATAATGAAAGCCAAGGTTCTAATTGTGAAAAAATGTTTAAGTCACTTAAGGGGAAGGTTTAAACACTATAGTGTTGGAGTAGAATTTGAGGTATCAGTATAAACTCATATCTTTTAATATAGGTATAGACAAATAATAATCTGTGTTGTGTATATTTAGATTGGTATAAATACATGTGTTTTCTAGTCATGCCTGCTTAGAGGGCCTAGAAAAAATGACCCCAGGGCCTTTGAGCACACCTACAGTGCCGATTTTGGTTTCTAAGCACTGTTTTTCAGGCTAAGTCAACAGAGCTCTTTGGAGTATTTGTTGATTTCAGAGCTGGTGCAGGGAAAACACAAGAAGAGCCCAAACATCTTCATTGTGCCAGAAATCAAGGAAATTCTTAAAGAAAAAGGTATGTCAAAAGAAGACAAACTGATTTGAAAAGTGTCCTGATTATCAAAAACATTTGGAAAGCATTCGACCAACAAGAAATAATTATAGTACTGAATTTTATAGTATTGAATAATTATAATATTATTTTAACCTACAGACTGAAATGCATATTCAAGAGTACTCATTGATTTTAATTAAAATAAAAATTAAAATATATAATTAAAGAGAAGGGACAGCTATTCCTTAAAGGAAAAGCCAAATTAATAAATGTAGAAGGAATAGGAAAATAGAGTATCATCATTAAATAAACACCACAATAATCATTGTTGCAACCAAGACCCACAATGGATGCTAAAATCACTAAGGAGAAGTTTGAGAAGGAACTTAAGACTTGGAAAATCCCCAAATACTTGCTCCAATATATTTTTTAATTTCAGAGGGACAGGTATTAACTTTATGATAGGGAAGTTAGATATGAAAACAGTTAATACTACTCTCAACCTCCTTAGAATGACAAAGCTTGCATTAGGTACATTCTTATTCTAATACCTGTGGACCCATAACAAAGATCATCTAAGCAGTTTTTAGAGGGAATACAAATGTTAACAACCCTCACCTTAAGTATAAAACCCATCCTGCAGATGAATTAAAGCTTTTCTCCATGCTTACTTTCCTTTTGACAAAGTTAATTTTTAACACCACCATTTATTTAATTTCTGTACTAGTCAATCAGTTCCACAGAATACAACAGGGTATAGAAGTACATGTTATCCTATGTAAGAAACTAGTTTTTCTTTCCCTATAAGAAAAATGTCTACATATAATTCTTTCTATAACTGTAATATTCTAATCATTTACATTAGTTTTTAGAAAAGAACTCTCCATTATAGTCTAAATGGATTTTATTAAAAAGTATTTTTATGTAACAAAAAATAAAATGGCAATAGAGAATTTTAATTAAAATGAACTAGTGTTTAATGAGTTGGTTCATAGGAAATAAAAATATTTTGAAACATAAACTAACCATTTAAATATTTTGGGTCAAAGTTTAATGGAAACATTTCCCTTCTCGTGGTGGTAAACATCCTTTTCATTAGATGTATTCTAAGCAGAGAATGGTTGCCTTCTATAGAAGGATCTCTGACTAAAAGTTGAGACTTTCATACTGTATACATGAAAGGGATTGCAATCAAAATTGGTCTATTGAGTACACTACTGTTGTGTTATTTTAAAAATTAGCAAACACATTTTTTAAAAAGAGAAAAACACCTACCAGAATCAAAGGCAGACTTTAAAGTAAATAATGACCCATGTGTCACTTGCACCTATACCTTGCCAAACACACATACACACACAGCCCTACTAAATTCAGACACATGTACACAAGCTCCTTTTTAAAAGGTACAATACTAGGAACAAAGGGACACAATTTAAAATGTATATAAAAAAGGGGCAACTGGGTGCCTCAGTCAGTTTAAGCATACAACCAGCTCAGGTCATCATCACACAGTTTATGAGTTCAAGCCCCAAAGTGTTGTGTGCTGACAGTTCAGAACCTGGAGCCTGCTTCAGATTCTCTGTCTTCCTCTGTCTCTGCCCCTTCCCCACCTGTGCTCTGTCTCTCTCTCAAAAATAAATAAATATTTAAAAAAAAATTTAAACGTATATAGAAACAAAATGTCTTCCAAATATTTCCCTTTTTTCTTGACTTGGATTCTAACTGAGCACCCTTCTTCCCTTCTGTGCTAACTAAAAAATGAGACAAAAAAATAAAAAAAGGAGTCAAAATCTTACCTTTGTTAGTGACAAAATTTAGGCTAGAACATATAGCATATATACATACAGCCAAGTCGACTTTCTTGTACTGAATTTTAGAATTAGATACATTTACTTCATTAGTCAAGGTCCGTCAGAGGGTTTACATAGTTAGAATGTAGAGAAACCAACAAGACGTAGGACAATACTCACAAGCAGAAAACAATAAATTGGTTATTGCCCCTAGAACTATACAAAGAAGTGGAATAGGTTACTGCCAAATTGCAGGAAAGAGTTGTCTATTAAGAGAGCTACATTAAAGATGATCTTTACTGAAGAGACACAGGCAGCCTGTGGCAACAAAAGAGAGACTAGAGAAATAAATATCTTGACCTTATTCTCCTTGTTTCTGACCAACTGCCTAATCTCTCCTTAGGCTAAGCACAACTGAAAGCTAGTGATCAAAAGTGCATGTTGATGTAGTACATAAGCATTCCTGAAACAGAAACTAGGATGAAGAAGGGTGAAGAATGGGTATTAGGGAACAAAGAAAAGATATCTGACACTGGTATTTGCAGATATTCCTGAATCAGAGTAGTAGAGAATATGGTTCTCTCTTTGGCCATCTTGTTTTCCAAAGAAAGGATGAGAGCCTGTTCTATTCAAGTCCCTTTTCTTTCTTGGACATCATCAGTTATGTTATTCCTCCCTTCCAATCAAGAGAAAATTAGTGAGGAATGGAAGTAAAAATGTTATGTAAGTGGTACTCCTTTCACCTGGGAGAAATAATAATGAAAGAGGAGGCAGAATTCCCAAAATTCATTCCTCCCATTTTTGTCTTAATAATCCATTCAGTTAACCATTAAGCTTTTAGTCAACCAGATATTTATCTTCCCGGCATCTGGTAGATTATCTGCATGCAATAGGATAGATCCGCACTGTCTCCTACACACACACACACACACCTTTTTGATGCCACATCATTCATACCAATCTGGGTATGTTCCAGAAACCACTGTTAGACAATGTAGACTTTGCCCTTGGAAGGCACAAGACATTAATGAAATGTCTTCTTAGACATTTTAAGAATATTAATTCTTCCAATCCATGACCGCAGATATCTTCCCATTTATTTCTGTCTTCTTCAGTTTCTTTCATCAGTATCTTGTACTTTTCAATGTAGAGATATTCCACTTCCTTGGTTAAATTCATTCCTAGGGATTTCATTCTTTTTGATGCAACTCCAAGCCATTCTTAACTCGAGGTTAAAGATGTATTGACGATTTACCTCCCTTTAAGATTACATCTAGCCATATTGTCCAGTATCATCCACAAGAGACACCATTAAGATTAAATTTCAGCATCAATGTATTCAAATTTAAAAATACCAAAATAGACTTATAATCAAATCTCCAGGGAGATATTCAGTTCCAAAATTTAAATACTCTTTTAAGTTAAAGCTTAAGTGTTAGACTTGAAAATTATGATCCAAAACAAAATTTCTCTTGTAATTCTATAGAGTTCAAAATTATTCATTTCCAACTTCTTATGCCTAGTCACATTTAAGAAGAATTCTTAATATTCTTTGAGCAACCATATGCTGGCCTAACTCTCACCAGCATAGGTGCAGTTAATTCAAGATCTCAACAACCACACTCTTTTTATGCCAGACTTTCATGACCCTATGACATCAAGTACATACCCAGAGTCCTAACCACCATTCACTATCACAGTCCTAACCACCATTCACTACAAAACAAAACAAAACAACAAAACCAACCAACCAACAAACAAACCCACTTCCTTTGCCAAGAGCAGTTATCTCAGGCCAAAACGCATCCTAACTATTGCCAGCTCTAAGTGTTTTCAGGCTGTAGCTGAGACTCAATGGATTTATCGATGAATGAGATTAGCAGAGAAAACCCTGGTTTCACCTTCACCAAGATACCAAAAAATCTGTGTCTCTTTCCCAGAATCCATAATATGTAATGTTAAAGTCCACTGGGAAAAATTTATTAACAAGAAGTTAATTTTGACACTATGCATTTAACATACTTGGAGGAAAAAACTCATGCATACTGTATCTTTTTGCAGTATGGGGTGTCAGACATTGCTGACTTCTCACAAAGTGCAGACATTTGCAAAAGTAGTGACTCCATACTGCATCTAATTCTGGTTGCTATTCTTCGAAGACAATAGACTTAAAATTTAATTTCCATCTTGTCTTTGGGTCCTGTGAATTGAACATGGGCTTTATTCTAGTGATAGACATAAAGCTTTTGAGTAGTTCTATGCTGCAGTGGCTATTTCCATTGTCTCTTGCCTTGTAACTGTTTAGTCCTGAGCAATCAACTCAGGGACATTCTCTCACTTGAATTTAATCAGCTAGACTTGAACCAGATTGATATTACAGGATTCAGGGGAAGGACCTATCTTTTGAGTCTGTAGAACAAGTTACCGGTATCCCACCTTAGTTCTTCCAAATTCCATTTCAAGGTCCCAAGTGCAAAACTGAGTTTAGAATGGCCATCTTGCACCACCAAATTAAGGCATCTACTTCTCTATATGAGACACTTGGAGCTAAGAAATATTGAAATGTAAAAGTAGAAAGTAACACTCTCTCTTATGTGTAAAAGGCCTGTATATGCAAAGACAATTAGTGAAGAGCTGATAGCTGTGCTTCAACCAACCCTGCTAGGAAATAGGTCAAAGTAGTCTAATTGACAGCTTGTGATTCTACTGAGTCCCATGCAACCACAAGTTTGTTTCTGATGCCCTCCTGTGCTCATATCCAACTAAGGTTCAACATACCTTTGCTTTGTTCAGGCTCCCAGGACCCTAAACATTTCCCAAAACCTAGAAAGACTTTCATCTTTCCTGAGACACAAATAGCCAAGTATATTCCCTGAGACCATGAGCCTAAGTTGCCCACCTAATCTAAGTTAGGTCTTACATTATTGTGCCTCTACCTGTTGCCTATAACTAAAAGTAGTTTTTGTATACAGGCAAGTGGATATTTTCCCCCCATGAACAAAGAGTCTGTTTCCCTCCTCTTGACTCTTGGCTGGTCTTTGACTGGTTGTTTGTTTGTTTGTTCATTTGTATTGTGTGTGTGTGTGTGTGTGTGTGTGTGGTTTTTGAGAGTTCACAGGCCTCAGTCATCTACCCTTCTATATTTTTCTTCTGCTTTTTTTTTTTTTTTTTTTACATGGTATAGGCTTAGATCAGAAAAGTTCTTGGCCAAGAACATTTTATAGTACTTTATTTGGGCAGTAAATACATTTTATTAAGTGTATTATGGGTCTTTATAACACCAGTTAGCCTATATGATCTCATATACTGATCAATCTAGGCTGTCATTTTTATAAAAAGAAGATATAAAAACTTACTCCACAATGAATAATAGTAAGTAGCATGAATTAAAAAATTATATATATAATATATATAGTATAAACTATATATATAATTATATATATATATAGAGAGAATTCATAAAGATTTAACTGAAAAAGAAGGAAAATCTGTTAAAAGCTCCCAATTTGTAATTGTAGTGATACTTAAAAGATTACTTAGAATGTTAAACAAAAAATTACCACCTCAAAAATTATCAAAGAAATATTACTGAAATAATCACTGCCAACTATTTTAATAGCTCAGGAGGACATTTAAGCGGAGACACTATAATTTAATGATAAAATATTCAGTTCACCAGAAATACTTGATAGTTTCAGACTGGTATGCACATGAGAAATTCAAAGATATCAAAGGGAAATTCAAAGGGAAATGCAGTGCACAAACTGGAAACTATCTGTGCAATGTTTATAACCAATTAAGAATATAACCCACATCATATACAAAGAATTCCTATGAATAAATAATAAAAGACAATCTAATGAAAACGGGGCACAAATATGGACAGATTTTCATTAAAGAGAAAATACAAATGGCAAATAAACATGAAAAGATGCTCCATCTTCTTAACAATCACACCCACATTTTTGACAAGAATAAACTTTGAAAATATAATAGTAGTTAAGTATTACCAAAAATGTAAAGCAATAAGAGTATTTAAAACTATTGCCAAAACTGTTCCTTAGTTTAAATATTTTTGAAAAATATTTTCTAAACATTAACATGTACACATCTTACTACCTGGCAATTCTTGTATTCAGTATATTATATATGCATGAGTAGACATAAACTATGTATAGAATCATTGCTTGTGATTTAAAAAATGATTGCAAACAATACAACTAACCATTGAAAGTCAAATAGATGATTCAGTTATGGAATATTTATGTATTTGAATATGCAACTGTCAAAAATATAATGTGGAAAATAAAAGTGAGGCTGGTAAAGAATACATGAGAATATTTCAATTTGTGTAATATATAAAACAGGCAATATTAAACCACATGTGTATGAGTGCCAAAAACAATAGCTGTGCTTAATATAAAATTCACAATACTTGTTTTCTCCGAGGTAGAAGGTCATAGAATGTGACTGGGGTGCCCCTCCCCAACTTATGCTCTCTCTCTTGTTCAAAATAAGTAAATAAACTTAAAAAAAAAATCGTTGTAATAAAACTGCTCAACAATCTAAGAAAAAAATTTGTCAAAGGAACTACAGTAAGGTTGTCAAATGACATTTTAAAATAAACTATGGAAGGGAAAAAAATGAAACTGTATATTTAAGGTGTATAAGAACAAAATTAACATCTATAAATTTACATGAAGCAAAACTCCTCCAAAATAAAAGTGCAATACAGTTTTTTCAGACAAGGAAATATTGAGGAAACTAGTTGTCAGCAGGCCATCTCTAAAAGAGATTCTAGAGTAATTAAGAAGAAAATGAATCCAGAGACACATGAAATACAAGAAAGCAATGAATAAATTAGAAGGTAAATATATGAGTAAATATAGACCAATATTGACTCTTTAAAGCAAACATGACTCTTAGAGTATAAAATAGAATTGAGACTAAAATGAATGATAAGACAAAACAAGAAGGATAAAAGAAGCTAAAAGGTACTAAAATTCCAGCTGCATCATGGATATGGTAAAAATAATAATTTGTAATATACTTTAATTCATCAAATACCTATTGACCATAAAAATGATAAAATATTTTAAAGACAAACATTAAATAGGGCATAAATGGAATAATTAAGTCTTTTGACTTATTGGACACAGAGAACTGGAGGAAATATTGCTCCAAGTTGTACAACAACAAAAAAAAGCCAAATAATCTGCTATAGCAAACAGTTACTGAACTCAGAAGACAGATAAAAACACAGGATTACTAAGTTGTAAACTAAAAAAAGACATATCTCTTCAAATAGAGATATGACAAGAGGATTTATTTACCAGTACAGTCTAGGACTGAAGGTGGACTAGCATATAGACCTCCTGGGAACCACAAACACAAGGGAAATGTGTATCTAATCATACAACCATCTCCTGGGACATCAATGGCTGCTCACAAAAAAGACTGGGGGCAAGGTGTTGGAACAGCGAAAGCAATATGTATGACTTTTTGCATTTATATTTCTATACATTTATAAATATTTTGGAGGGAAAGACAAAACACTTTTACAAATACATAAAAAGGTTTCCTGCAAAGAAAAGTATTCCTTTGATTGTTTCCGTTTTCCTCCCTTTTCACATACTTTTACATAAATCCAAAACACATTTTATACAAGTATATTTACAGAACTATGCCACTTTATCTCTAAATTAGCTGTAAGCCTTTACTTTTTCATGGATATAGTTTGTCCTTTTTAAACACTGGCTGAGCATATTATTCAAATTAACTGAATTTATAACCTGGTACAATTATGCCCCAGAATTTTTTTTCAGTATCTCCATATAGCATTTGCTTTACTTCAAATTTAGTGTGCAAGAGTCTCATTTTCAACTGCCCTACTCAATATTTTTTAACAAACTGAGGAATCACTGACCTAGTTCAGACTGTCCTTCAGTATTTTAGTCTTTATTTTTCCAATTTTTAAATTTAGAATGTTTCTTCTTTTACACCTATCAACTTTTTAGTTTGCAAGTTCAATTTTTCATTCGTGCTTTTTTCTCACTTTTAGAAAGGACTTTATTCGGGGCGCCTGGGTGGCTTAGTCGGTTAAGCGTCCGACTTTCGCTTAGGTCATGATCTCACGGTTCGTGGGTTCGAGCCCCGCGTCGGGCTCTGTGCTGACTGCCAGCTCAGAGCCTGGAGCCTATTTCGGAGTCTGTATCTCCCTCTCTCCTCTGACCCTCCCCTGCTCACGCTCTCTCTCTCTCCCTCTCTCCTAGAAATAAATAAAAATATTAAAAAAAAAAGAAAGGACTTTATTCATAAATGAAATTTATTAAAAATTCCTTATTATAGCTTTGTGTAGGAAATAAAAATATACTAATGAGATTATTTTTCTACATATGACTTTTTTACATGTTTAGGAAAGAAAAGACATGATTGCAATTTCATAATACTTCTTTAACACTTTGTTAGTATAATATTTATTAATAGTAACAAAATGTTACACCTTTTCTAGCAGTGTATTATAACTAATAAGAATATCCTTTTAAACTCTATGACCCGCCTTGAATTTTGGGTACTTCTAAGACAAATTATGTTCTGTAAGTGATCTATCATTTTTGTGTCCAAAAATGTCAAATTGTTGATAAGATAACAGCATCAGGGGATTTCTCCATATTGGTGTCAAGTACACATGGGTTACTTACTGATGATGAAGAAATACTTTCATGCTTCAGAAATTTTATCTGAAACTAGTAACACTAACTTACCCTTTTAAGTTCATCTTTAAAATGATCATTGCCATTTAAGAAACAAAATCAAATATTCTGGAAGGCTGAAAAAGACATGCCTATCCCCAAACTTGGTATCTTCCTTTATGATTCCCTTAGTTACTATATTAGTGAATATACATGGTTTGTGAAGCAAATGAGCACGGAAACACAGTCCATAATCAGCCAATTAATTCAAGTCTGAATATATTATGATTAAAGACTAAAAACTATCCAAGAAACTAAATACACACATGTCTTTATAAATACACACATGTCCTCTGACACATATACAATCCATGATATAAAAAAAGTCAGACCAAATATATAGGGTCCACCCCACACTTTTAACACATAGTGACACAATAAGGGAGTCACTGGGCTAGCTTAGTATCACTGCAGCAGGAGCTTCTCAGAGGATGAAAGTGAAACACATTATTGGAAAGCAACATTTTTAAATCTGCATTTTTCTTTTTTTTTTTTTTTTAATTTTTTTAATGTTTTTATTTATTTCTAGGAGAGAGAGAGAGAGAGAGCGTGAGCAGGGGAGGGTCAGAGAGAGAGGGAGTCACAGACTGAAACAGGCTCCAGGCTCTGAGCTGGCAGTCAGCACAGAGCCCGACACGGGGCTCGAACCCACGAACCGCGAGATCATGACCCAAGCGAAAGTCGGACGCCTAACCGACTAAGCCACCCAGGCGCCCCTAAATCTGCATTTTTCAAATGAATTAGTAAAAATAGAATCCATACTTTCCTCCCTTCTCTCTACTTCACAATAACCTCAGAGCCAATTATCTTTAGTTTTCATTTAAAATACTTAAATTCTAAAACAAGGATAGAGGTGTGCAGCAATAGATGACAAAGTCAATCAAAGCATTAAGGTTGGGTGGGGGGGAGGTAGCTTGGACTTCATTTGTTAGCAGGAATAAAATCTCATTATGATATATTTGCTATAAACATCTCTCATGTACTTTCAAGAAAATGGGCTTTTCTACTCCAAATTATCCTTTATTTACATGCACTCAAATTGTTTATTTAACAGTATATTTAAAAACACTTAAAATTTTTTTCAAATCATGTATTTTCACACATAAAAGGTCTTATCATTTCAATATTGAAGGTAAATTTAGGTAGGTTCCTGAAAGATGCTGGTACAGTAAACATAAAGTTCTAACAAGTCAAATAAATAGAAGTAAAACAATCCTAAAACAGTATCAAGAAATGTCCACACACATACATTTGCATTCTCTTTCTCTCTCTCCCTTTCTCTCTCTCTCTCCCTCTTTCTCAGCAAATGCCACTACCTGCCATTCTAGAAAATATTTCAAAAGCTTTACCAACTACTTTATACTCACAGATTAACTATAGTCACATATAAAATAGAGTTTCTAAGGGGTTGGGTTTTACTCAACATCATTAGACATACCTAAAATAGTATTAAACTTTTCTTTAAGAAAAAAAAAATCAAAGCTTTTTGCCAAAACCTACCAAAGACTATGACTTTCTTAAAAGGCATGATTACTATTTCTCTGTAAATGACTTAGAAATTAGTTGAGGCTGTTTAGAATTACCCAATTTGTGATCTTATTCAAACTTCTCACAGCACCTGCTCCTTACCTTTATAAACTAAAGAAAATAAGTATATGGTGCAGATTTGAAGTGAAAGACTATTCAAGGTTATGAGAAAGGTAAAATTTGGACTATATATAAAGATTGCTTTTTACTTTCCAATATCTTCTGCAGAAATCTCATAAAGAATTTTTTTTAAGTTTCAACTGAAAACAAAGAAAACCACTGTAGTCCTAGAATCAGCTCTTAAGGAAGTATAAATTGCTGCTTTTTTCAGATGGAAAAAGAAACTTAAGAAAAGCTATGGAAATGAGAAGAATATATTGATTTCTATAGATGAGACATAAATGTAAAAATGACTGCAACCAACAAAATTAGAATTTTAAAATTTTGTTCTTTGATGAGTAAAGAATGAATTGTTCCTAAAAAGGATTGCTATTTTTTTTTTCTAAATAGAGTAACAACCAAATAAATTTAATTTTTTCGCCTTCTTTGCCTCTTCAGCTAGGGACAAGTGATCTGTGAATATTTAATTTCTAAGTAATAAAATAGTAGGTTTCATGTTCTAGTAATATAGACAAAGAGCACTGACAACTTAGTGATCTAATGTGGATTTTGATAATTAATAAATATGTAAAGGGGGCATCTGTCTACTAGCAGTGTAGTTACAATATCAAATAATGCCAAGGGTAAAATATTCTTCATAGAAGGTTAGTCCTACGTGTACAAGGGAAACATACTTATATTAAAGCAAATTACTCTCAACATTCTGAATACTAATTTCCATTCAAGACAAAACAAACACATATTTCAAAAAACGCATGCAAAAACACTTTACTCATTCTCAAAAGTATCTAAAATTGCAAGCAAATATTCACTTTATATTAAAATATTTTCATATCTTATAGACACTCTTCTTTCATAAACCTCTTTTCAGTTTAAGAAAAAGCCACTATGGCAAATTTTCTATTTCAACGCAAGAACAAAGGACAACTAGAGAAAATGGAAAAGGAAAACTTAGATATTAGGTGTATGGAAAGAAGATGGGGGAGTGGACATGGGAAGGGCAAATAGAAATAGATGAAGGTAATTAAGAATCCAGTAACCTATTCTTGGTCACATAGTAGTCATGGTGCTCCAGCAAGGAGAGTGAAGGAGGCAAAGCCTATTGTGGTTCAGCATAACAATACTTTTGCTCCACCACTATCTATTTGCTCAAACAAGGCATAGTCCAGCCTGATGCAGTGTGGGGAAGTAATCTCTACCTTTTAAAGGGAGGAACTGCAAGATACATTATAATGGGCATGCTTACAGGAAGGAGAGGAGATTGGAACTATTTATATAATTAAGTAGTCTACCACAATGACTAACCAAAGAAATGAGATGTCAAACTCTGTAACACAGTAAAGCTTCATTTCCTTTTTTGTAGATTAAAAAATATAAATAAAACTTCTTTTCTTTCTGGATCCCTTGAAATTCCTTATATGTTGTGTCTTTAGTAACAAGTATTCAGTTTAATTAGAAAAAAACTCCAAAGGGGGCACCTGGGTGGCTTAGTCGGCTAAGCGTCCGACTTTCGCTTAGGTCATGATCTCGCGGTTCGTGGGTGCGAGCCCCGCGTCGGGCTCTGTGCTGACTGTCAGCTCAGAGCCTGGAGCCTATTTCAGAGTCTGTATCTCCCTCTCTCTCTGACCCTCCCCTGCTCACGCTGTCTCTCTCTCTCCTAGAAATAAAAATATTTAAAAAAAGGAAAAAAAACCCAAAGAACTCTGACTTTCAAATAAATCAAATTAGTAAGATGGTCTCCTAAAATATCTAATATTAAGAAAATAATCTTGGGGCACCTGAGTGGCTCACTAGGTTAAATTTCTGACTCTTGTTTTTGGCTTAGGTCATGATCTCAGGGTTTGTGAGAGTGAAGCCTGGGTGGGGCTCTGCACCAACAAGGTGGAGCTTGCTGGGGATTCTCTCCTCTCTTCTCTCTCTCTCTCAATAAATAAACATACATTTGAAAATAATCTAAGGTTTTTTAAAACCATGTTTTTATTTAAAGCATTAAAAATGACTTCCCATAATAAAAAATGAAGACAACATTCTCAATTTTTCCCACCTTCCCTCTCACAGCCTTTGTATTGGTGACTTTTTTTATATATACCTTTTATAGTAACTTTCACATTCTATTCTATTATCATAATATGCACAGTTGTTTTATATTTTTCCATATTTCAATGAATTATGTATTTATAACTAGGCCTTTAACTCAGATGCCTCGATTCCTCAATTCTATTTAGATTCACTTCTCAATGTGCCTGAATTGTATAAGTAGTTTGTTTTATTCCCAAGAGCATATTTGTATGCTTTATTCCTTGAATTCTTTCCTAGTTAGAAATGTATGTGTACTGTCCTTGTATCAAAATACAGAAAAAAACATATTCTATGTAATGTGCTGGATTTACTTGCCCAGACTGATTAAAAGACTGCTGTTTTTAGATATTCCTCCATGAGAGCACACATTATATGACACTATCTGCTCAAGATATGTCTACTGGTTTCTGTTTGAAATTTATGAGAACCAAGTTGATAGCACTAAAATGCACATTTTTAGTAATATGGTAGGCTTGATAAAGAACAAAAACTATAATAACCCATAGAAAATAAAAGATACATAAAACATAATAAGTAGCTTTAATTAAGTAAAGAAATAAAAGCCAGGGGCATAAATGAATGAAATCTGTAATTTCATAGACGTAATTCAAGATTTGACCATGCAGTTTTCCTGGAGGTATATATGGATCTATAGATACTTGGGGTTTTAAATATTCATCAGATCAATCAACAGGAAACAAAACCTGGGGTCTGAGAAGTGTGAGGTGCTAGACTGGAGACACCCACATGAAGGTAAGGCCACAGAAAGGTGATACATGAGAAAAAAAAGTGTTCAAGTCCTATCTCAGCCTTATATATAAATGGAAAGAAGAGGAAAAAAGTTATTATCAAAGAATGACTCCCCTTAACATGCATTCATATTAGTTTGAGTTATAATTCAAACCTAAGTTGAAAATTTTAAGAGTCCTGGGTTGTCAATGCCCCTGGGAAGTGGGCCGAAATATATTTAAATGTCAGAACCAACTATTTTAAACATAAAACACAAAGAATTGACAGGGACAACACTGCTGAAATCATTATCTGACAGTAAAAATGTACACAGAAAGAAATGACAAAACATGGCATCATAAGGAAGAATGTAAAGAAGCCATATAAAAATGGCTTCAGATATGTAAAGGCTATAGAAACTTGGGGCACCTGGGTGGCTCAGTTAGTTAAGCATCCGACTTTGGCTCAGGTCATGATCTCATGATTCACAAGTTCAAGCCCTGTGTTTATCTCTGTGCTGGCAGCTGAGAGCCTGGAGCCTACTTTGGATTCTGTGTTTCCCTCTCTCTTTGCCTCTCCCCTACTCATACTCTTTCTTTCTCAAAAATAAATAATTTAAAAAAAAATTTTAGAAGGCTACAAAAACTGAAATGATTACATAGATAAGAAAAAAGGCTGAGAAACAGAACCAACCATACATAGATCTGGTATATGGCTTCGCAGGCAGTGTGGAATAGCAAGTAAAGAATTACCTATTTAAGAAATGGAGCTAGCGGGGCGCCTGGGTGGCTCAGTCGGTTGAGCGTCCGACTTCGGCTCGGGTCATGATCTCGTGGTTCGTGGATTCGAGTCCCCCATCCGGCTCTGTGCTGACAGCTAGCTCAGAGCCTGGAGCCTGTTTCAGATTCTGTGCCTCCCTCTCTCTGATGCTCATGCTGTCTCTATCTCTCTCTCAAAAATAAGTAAAATATTTTTAAAAAAAATGGAGCTAGGACAAATGGTAATGCACAGGGGAAAAATGAAACATTGACCTACAGCACAGAAGTCAGTACCAGAATATAAGCACTTAAATGTGACAGATAAAACTGGAAAGCCTTTAAAAGAAAATATAAACCATATTTGTATATGACATAAGTATTATAAACCATAAAGAAGAAGAGTAAGATTAACCATATTAAAAATAAGGAATTTGCGGCAGCTGGTTGGCTCAGTCAGTTAGGTGTCCAACTATTGATTTTGGCTCAGATCATGATATCATGGTTCATGAGATCAAGTCCCATGTCGACCTCTGCAATGACAAGATGGAATCCACTTGGGATTTTCTTTCTTCCTCTCACTCTGCCCCAGCTCCTCAAAATCAATCAATCAATCAATCAATCAGTCAGTCAATCAATTAATTAAATATTTACCAAAAAAATAAAGTTAAGGAATTCTGCTTATCAAAACATATCATTTGGGGCACCTGGGTGGCTCAGTCAGTTAAGCGTCCGGCTTCGGCTCAGGTCATGACCTCACGGTCCGTGGGTGGGTGGGTCCGTGGGTTCCGTCGGGCTCTGTGCTGACAGCTAGCTCAGAGCCTGGAGCCTGCTTCGGATTTGTGTTTCCCTCTCTCTCTGCCCCTCCCCCACTTACACTCTGTCTCTCTCTCTCTCTCAAAAAATAAAGACATAAGAAAAAAATTAAAAAAAGAAACCCATAACATAAATAGACTTATGTTTTAGGTCAAAAGGGATATCTCCCACTATAAATTATTAAAAACTGGGGAAATATATATTAATTCTTTTCAGACACTGAACAATGTATTGGTACAATAAAATGAAATAAGGGGGAAAGATGAAGTGAACCCCATTATCACCCAATACTTCTGTCTATAAACAGTTTTTAGACCATAGCTCATGGATTGGAATACAAACAGAAGCTGGTAGTCTCTCAGAAGATAAAACAGAGATATTTATTAAGAGAGTAGGAACTTAAGGAAAAGACTACCAAAAGGAAGGAGCTACAGAAAGAAAAATGTCTATAAGTTGTGGAACCCTGGAGTCTCTGGACTCCAGGACATAAATGGAAAAATCAAATAAATAAAAAGGAAATCAAGAAAATATCAAAAACCAAAATATGTGTTTAATGAAGTGGATTGATAGATTAGATGTTGTAGAATGAATGATCAGGAAAGTAAAAGGATAAAGCAATAGATACCATGTAAAATGAAGCACAGGGAGAAAAAATATATGTAAAAAAATGACCTAAGAAATAATAGTGAATTTTCTAACACATATGTCACTAGAGTCCTAGAAGGCAAGGCAAAAGGAAGGAGAAGAGAAAAATATATTTGAACAAATAAGGGGACATCTAGCATTTACTTAGGCTGTAGACATCTGGAAAGACCAAATACTTCAGACTTCAGAAGATAAAGAGAAATAATCTATTAAAACAGACAATTTTATGAATCGATCAGAGAGCTGAAATTGCACAGCAACCAAATAGTTAAAAATATAAGGAAAGACCAGCATCCCTAAGAAGTGAGACAAGAGCACTTAGGCATCTGGAGCAGAACACAAGCGTAATGTGCCTCATCATACAAGTGGGTAAGCTGGAATATGGGTATGAAAGGCCAAATGTGGGCAGCAGGAGTGTGCAGAACTCCTGGGCCCCACAGACATGGGGGAGTCAGCAGCCCCTCAGAGACACTTCTTTACAGACTCACACATGAAGGTCCTGATAAAGACTGGGACAAGGTACCAGCGAAAGGGAAGTCAGCCAGCCCTGCTCAGATCCTTCTCCTCTGTGGACCAAACAAGAGCTGTAAGACTTAAAGGAAAGACAACAAAGGCTTCCATCCCCAGGGCACAGATAAGGATCCAGTGATGCTGGGGAAAGAGAAAGGAGAAAATATTTTCTATCCCTGGAGCAAGGACAGAAAAGTGTCCTAGGCCTGCAACATTAGAGGTTCAGGCTGAGAAATTACTGTCATCAGGACTGTAGTCCTCAAAACATTAAGGGATATTCTTCAGGCAGAAGGAAAATTCCATCTGCTGAAAGCTTGAACCTACATTGGGTGTAGGTAAACATTTTCCTGAAAGAGCCAATAAAAAGCATTTTAGGCTTTGCAGGCCCCTCGGATTCCATTCTAAGTATTCAGCTCTGCCATTGTGGTATGAAAGCAGCCATACACAATATGTAAATGAATGCATGTGGCCCCATTACAAAAACTTTATTTACAAAATTATGTGGCAGGCTATACAGTGTCAACCCCCCATCTATGCAAAGGACTGAGGAATATCAGAAATGGCAAATACACAGGTAAATATCAAAGGGTTTTTTTTTTCTCATTTTAAACCTCAAAAAATAAAAGTACCTCTTCCCTGCAGCAATGTATAATAAAGTAAAAGATGTAAAAACTAGTAAGCCTGAATGCAGAGATAAAATAGAATCCTTTAAAAAAATTCAATTCATTAAAAGAAAGCCAAAAAGAAAACAACAAGAACAACATTATTAACAGGGAATGAAATATAAAAAAAATAGTGAGAGAATAAATCCAAATATATCATAAATTTTAACTATATAAAATGTAAATGGTGTAAACATACCGAATAAAAGGCATAGATGGACAGATTGGTTTGCATAAGACCTAGCTATACACAAGAGGTGCATTTTGAACATAAAAGCAGAAGTAGAAATGATTTCATATGTGAAAACAATAGAAAAGCAATAGTGCCTACATTAGTAACTGGCAAAGCAGAGAAGGATAAGTTTTAGTGCCAGAGAGAAAGAGATACGGCATAATCTGTTAAGTCTATGAACACTTAAAATTATCTATGAGCACTAGCTGCTTTTAGTATTTTCCTGTTTTCTTTGTCACCAATTTTTGACAATTTAAGATGTGCCATGGTATAGTTTTATTTCTGAGACAAAAAGGTTAATTTGTCAAGAAAACCTAACAATCCTTAGTGTATACACACCTAAAAGCAGTGAATCGAAGAATATGAAGCAAAACCAAAAGAACCAAAAAATGAGATAGCTGTCTCCACAAGATTTTTTAACATTGTAGCAAACACACAGATAAAAAGAATCTAAGAGGTATATAAAAGACAAGTAACAAATCGTGTTATAGAAGACTTGTAATAACACTATCAAACGAATTTACTGAGTTGACCTAACAACTCACCCGATATCTGAAGAATATGTGGGGCTTAGAGATGTACAGTTCAGTGGCTTCTGGTATATTCATAAATGTGTACAACTATCACCACTACCTAACTCTAGCCTCCCCCCCAAAAAACCCTATACCCATCAGCTATCACTCCTCATTCTTCTCTCACCTTTGTTCCTGGAAAATTAATCTCTTTTTTGTGTCTATAGATTTGCCTAGTTGGGGCATTGTATACCAATGGAATAATCCAATGTGATCTTCTGTGTCTGACTTCTCTTAGCAGAATGTTTTTAAATTTCATCCTCATGCAGCATTAATCAATATTCTCTTTTCATTATGTTATATATAATAATAATGTTCCATTATATAAGTATAATTGGCTAAATAATGTTTCATTGTAGAGGTCTACCATGTTTGGGTTATCCAACAATCCATTAAGAGTTTTCTCCATGTTTTTAATTTATTTGTTACAGGTTTAATTTTATTGTCATCTCAGAGAACCAAAGGAAATAAGAAAGGAAAAAAGAAAAATAGGCAGGAAAAATAAAGATACTTAGTTTAGACATCAATCTGCTTGATTTTTACTTTAAAATTAACTTCCTTGGGGTGCCTGGGTGGCTCAATCGGTTGTGTCTGACTTAAGCTCACATTATGATTTTACAGTTTGTGAGTTCGAGCCCTACTTCAAGCTGTGTGCCCAAGAGCCCAGAGCCTGAAGCCTGCTTCATACTCTGTCTCCCTTTCTCTCTGCCCCTCTCCACTCACACTTTTTCTCTCAAAAATAAATAAACATTAAAAAAAATTTTTAAACACTTAAAGTTCTCCAAGAAAGGCCTGGACCACAATTCTGCTTCTTGTATCACATCAAGTCTTAATTTCAAAAATGGTATATCATATTAAAAATGTACATATGGCTTCACTTATTTTTATTCACAATTTCCTCACTTTCCTTGGGATTACAATGAAGCTCTAATCTTTTTATTGTTCTGAGAATAATTTCCTAGATAAAATAGGTCTTTAAGTGAAGACTGCATTATTTCTCTATAAAGCAGCTGTAACTGAAATTCATGTAAGCTGGAAATATCTTTGTTCTTTTGTATGACTTTATTATAAATTGAATGGTAACAGATTGGTGGAATTATCAAGGAAAAGCTTCTCTTTCCAATAATGTCATTTTCCCTGAATTTCCTCTAAATGTGTATAAATTCTGTGGGTCACATGAATAGCTCTTGCTTTGCATTTTCCTTAAAGGTTATACTGAGGATGCTTTGCAGGAGTTGGCATCTAGAGTCTAACAAGGACATTGTTAAAGATAGTATCTTTCAGACCTAAATTAAAAGCTGAGTTACAGTAAAGTTCATTTTCCATGTACTTCACTCTCTGGATTGAAAGAATATTTGAAATAATATCTCAAAGTGGAATTCTCTTCCTGTTCACAGTGTTATTCTTATGTCATTAAACTGTAACTTGCTAATTAAAAAAATAAACATTTAAACAGAAATAAGTCATATTTTGCATTCCCTAAGCAAATGTTACCTTCATTTTTGAAACACATGAGCAAAATTGTAAGGAAAAACATTTAAGATGATTTAATAAAAAAGTGATGTTCAAGAATCTTCAAAACACCTACAAACATATGTTCAAGTACTAACAGTTTGAAACTAAAAATGGCTTTTTTTTGTTGTTTAAAATAAGACTCTGAAGAAATCCTAATACAATACTTTGTTCATTCAGTAAATATTTACTGGGCATGTACTGTGTTTTTTTTCTAGTTGTCTGCAATTCATCTATTGATAAAACAGTGGGGGAGGGAAAGAGAAATAAACAGTGCACATAATTTTAAAATTATGAAATGTTTAGCATTTCAGAGGGTGATTAATTTTATGGGGAAAAAAAGGAAATTAAGGGACATCAAGAATTCTGGGCAGGTGATAGAACAGTGTGGGATACAGTTTTAAATGGAACTATTGGGAGGAGGTGAAAAGTCACCTTTTTTAGAAATACTCAAAGTAGGTAATACCATAAGCCATTTGCAGAGCTGGAGGGAGAACATATCAGGCAAAGGGATGATTAAGTGTAAATGTCCTTAGGTGGTATGTTTTGAGCTGTCCCTAGGTCTGATAATATCTTTGCTTTTCTACCAATCCTGCAGGAAGGATCAAATCCTTCAGCCCTCCTTCTTTGTTTTCTTCTCTAACAAATAACTTCACCCTTTTTGCCTCATGTACTTTACATCTTTCTTGACAGTACGTTTTCTGAGCACTGCATGCAACCTACATAGATGACTTCAATTACCTCCTTGGTGAGCTTCTTGATCTCTCAATCTCACCATTCAGATCATGAGTCTTCCTTACTTTTTCAGTAACTTCCTATTCCCTGCTGGAAAAAATTCAAATTTCTTAGCAGAAGCATTTCCAACTGTGCTCTCTGATTTACATTTTTCTTCTCTGCTCCTATTCTCTCCCTCCAGATCAAAACTGGACCGGTAACCTTCCTTAACATTTGAGGCACTTGCCCATGCTCTTCAATCTCCCTAAAGTGTCCATCCTGTCTACCTCCTCTTAATGAAACCTCAACTGTTCTTAAAGGACCCACTCACATCACCTTACTTCTAAAATGTTTTATGATTTCTCCAACTGCTATGATGATTCCCAGAACATCCAGAACACTGTGAAGCACCCTTACCTCTTGGATCATGCTCTGCTTGGTAATATGGTTGCTCCTATTATAATAACAGTCTTCTAGTATTTAAAATTTCCTAAGTTTAGGCCTATCTTCTCCCATAGTTTTATAGCATCTGCAATATGCACCACAAATATACAGACAATATGGTGGGAAGAAGACGCAATTGAATCTTCCAGGAAAAAATAGCAAATAGTTCGTTGGGATTACATATGTCATGTTGATCAAGTTTCAAAAATCTGGACAATACACCATACTATACAGATAGGAATAAATGACTAGAGTTCTCTCTCCAGAAAGATTTGTTAGCATAACAGAAATAAAACCTGACTCTGGTACTACAAACTTACACGCTAGTATTATAGTAATAGTAATAAAAATTGTGATACTAGTAACTGACCAACATGAATGATAATTATGTACTTAAGTTCATCTGCTGGTGATATACCATATCCCTGATAAACAATATGAGACATAATTAAAGCAAGAAAAGTCTAAATAAAATGGGAAATACAGTATCACAAAACAACTGTGTGCAAAGCCATGGGATTTTGAACTGAGTGATTATTTTAATTGTTGGAACATCAAGAAGGACATTATTTTTATGAAAAGACAGAAAAATTTAAAATGGCATGTTAATTCTATGGCCAAAGAAAACTTTGTCACTTACTACTCCTTTATAGGTTAAAAAATATATAAACAAAATCAAGTAACCTCACAATGATGATTTAGATTAACAAGTTTAAAACATTTTATCTTATTTCATTGTTATTTTAAGTCACTATAGCTACTAAGTTCTAAGAATCAATTAGATTAGAAACTCCTCAAAGTAAGGAACTGGGTTTCTAGTTAATAATTTTTGGTATCTATTTGAGTGGCATTTACAACACTTTAAAATCACACTGGGCGTGGGTGCCCAGTTGAATATGGGACTCTTGATTTTGGCTTAGGTCATGATCTTTAGATTGTGAGATCAAGCCCTGCACTGTGCTCTGAGCTGAGTGTAAAGCCTGTTCAAGATTCTCTCTCCCTCTACCCCTCACACATTTGCTTGCTCTCTCAAAGTAAATAAACACTTTTAAAAAATAAAATCAGGGGCCCCTAGGTGGATCATTTCGTTAAGTGTTGTACTCGTGGTTTCTGCTCAGGTTATGATCTCATGATTTGTGGGTTTGGGCTCCCTGTTGGGCTCTGCATTGGCAGTGCAAAACTTGCTTAGGATTCTCTCTCCCTTTCTCTCTGCCCCTCCCCTACACAGGCTGTCTATGTTTCTCTCAAAATAAATAAATAAATTTAATAAAATAACATCAGTAGGCCCTCAATAATTTCTTTTTCATGTTTATTTCTTTTTGAGAGAGAGAACATGAGTGGGGGAATGGCAGAGAAAGGGAGAAAGAATCCCAAACAGGCTTTGCGCTGTCAGCGTGCAGAGCCCAATATGGGGCTCAAACTCATGAACAGTGAGATCATGACCTGAGCCAAAATCAAGAGCCAGATGCTTAATCTGAGCCACCCAGGCACCGCCCACCTAAATAATTTCATATTGAATAATTTTTGCTTTAGGTTGCAGCTGTAAGGAGTTTATGCTTATACCTTGAGCCAACACTTGTGACTACAGTTACACATAAAGAATTCTGAATTTGGCATTCATGTTCTCAAATAGAATTTCCTGATGAACCCCTACAATAGGGTCTTTCACTCTAAGTGTCTATCACCATACTTACCAACATACCTTATTACAAGTTTCCTTGTTCCAAGCCCTAATTAGCACAGATAAAAACTTTAATACTTTTACTCTGGATATCACTTAGCAAAGGAGTACATACATCATAGCCCAGAAGCCCCTGAATAATTATTTGCTCAAGAGCGTGGAACATTTTACAAAGTAATAAAATCTGTAGAAAACCTCTAGCCCTCTGGGAAAGGATAAGATTTCCATCCTTCTGTGGTCTGTATCTATTTGCAATGAAGAGATGTACATGGATCTGTCATGAAGTGAATCTCTCTCTGTCTCTCTCTCCGGCCACTATTGATTTCAATTTACCCAATCGACAAGGTTCACAGACTTAGTTTTAAATGGATTGAGAGTATATGGCCTGCCAAAGGATAACTATTTATCAAGGGAGCCTTGAAGCCACTGAGTGAAATTCACTTACCAATAGCTTGTCACAGTCTACTAAATCTAGCAGAGTTGGACGACTGGGGAAATGTTTTAACTGAACAAGCTGCTCAATCCCTTTTGCTATTTTAATGCTCCAACCAACGTCATACCATCTACCATACTCTTTTAAGCAGGTATCTTCACCTACTTACTTCACTTACTATGTGTAACAAAATGACCTAACACTCAAAAAGTAGGGTTCCAATGATAACCATTAATTCACCACAGGGCCTCGGAAAATCTACATGTGACCTCCATGCCCCAATTTCTACACATAATGCATATGGTAGCAGTTGCTCTTGTCAAAACCTGCCATTATTCTCACAAGGAAACTCTGGACATAAGTAAAAAAGTAGATGCTATGGCCAAACAGGCAGTCACTCCAGTGGTCCCCTTAAGAACAAAAAAAGGAATCCTGCCATAGTCTCCTTTATTCTCACATTTGTGCACCTCCTCACTATCCCAACATCTGCTAATACCTCATAACAAAAAGAGGAAGTTGTATGGACCTTAAAGGCTGGCGGAGTCATTTCCTGGATTACTGGTCACAAGACCAGCCCTTCTGATGCTAGTCAGTTACCTCTTAACAGTCTAGCTTTCTAAATGAACATGAAGGAGCCACTCTCAAACAGAAGCAAAGGTAATTCCCATCTCTGTTCTTTCTTTGGCTTACAGTATTGACTATCCAAGCATTAGTTCTTCTCCAAGTATTGTCCTCCAACTACGCCTGCCCAAATCTAGCCTGGTCACCATATTTTTCCAGTTCTCTTACTGTAATGTCTCTTAAGTCTGTGACTTCTATTAATATCATCTCTTATATATCATTTAGGCTTTTATTATTTCTTTCTAAAATTATTACAATACTCCGCTTACAGCAATGGATAGGTCAACCAGACAGAAAATCACTAAAGAAATAATGGACTTGAAAGACACATTGGACCAGATGGATCTGACCGATATATTTAGAACTTTACATCCTGAAGCCAGGGAATTTACTTTCTTCTCAAGTGCGCATGGCACATTCTCCAAGATAGATCACATACTGGGACATAAAGCAGCCCTCAATAAATATAAAAGAATAGAGGTCATACCATGCACACTGTCAGATCACAATGCTTTGAAACTTGAAATCAATTACAGGAAGAAGTCTGGAAAACC